>NW_017731382.1:2646418-2653226 GCF_001890085.2 Hipposideros armiger | reverse complement strand
GGAGCCTGGAAACCTGTCTTGGGCTGTGCTGACCTGCGCTGCGAAGTTTCGCCTACAGATGGCGCTGTTGCCTTGCTCTCTGTCAGTCCCGCCCTGAGGAGGCCGGGTAATTATGAAACAAAAAGAAATAAAGCTGTGCACACGCGCGGACTGCAGCGTTTTCAATGTTTACGCCGAGACGGCCCAGATCGACGTTTCCTCACCTTCCCAGCTGTAAAACTCAGATAACTTTGTGATCCACTATTCCTCAGAAGGAAAAAAGAAAAGATTACATTTGACCATCGTTTTTGAAATCTTTAGAATTTCATCCTTTGAAAATAAGTCTTTGAGAATTTCCAAAAATGTGCATCCTGTCGGTGTTTTTCAGAAAAGAAGAAATAATTCAGGTTTCAGGTTAGTTTCCTTTTTCCCCCCTTATTCTCTTCCTTTTAAAAAACAAAATCAAACAAACAGAAAAACTCTCTTGATCCAAAGGGAGCAAATGGAGAAATTTACGATAATTCTGCAGAATGAAGTGCTCCGTGGCCCTGTGCACACTGCTGCTTAATTTCCAGGGCGAATGCCCAGGGACGTGGCAGTCCGGGAGGTTCAGCTGCAGGGAAAGGAATGGGGTGTCCCTCGTCCCTTCAGGAGCCACTCCTGGGCCTCTCTCTGGGTGTGTGTCCTCCGTGTGCTGGGAGACAGACCCCAGCTGGAAATGTGCCGACCGAGTGTTCCTCCACGCAGGCGGAGGTCGGATGGTGAAGCAGCTGGGAGCCGGGGCCAGCCAGGCCGCCTGGCCTGGGAAGGCTCCGGACACCTTGCCATGGGGCTGGACCTGTGAGCTGCAAACACGAAGCAGAGACGCCAGCACAGTGCACAGCAGAGGACGGTGTGTGCCTCGGGCTGTCCCCTGCCAGGCCAGTGGCAGGGTCAAGGCTGGGAGCGCTGTTGAGCCCGGCTCCCTCTGCCCAGGATGAGAGCGAGGAGGACGGTGCCTGCACCAGGGAGCTTTGTTCCCTGCATCCTTTGAGATGTGAAAGGCACTCACACGGTCCTCCCAGCTCGAAAGGTTCAGCGATGAGGTGACCTCGATGGGTCCCGGTCAAGGTTCTGAATAACTTGGGAGTGATGAGACCCGGCCGGAGAACTGGCTCCCACGCAGGCTGCCATTCCCCCATGTCTCTAAGCGGGCGGACACCACTGTCCCCGCCTTTGCGGCTTCTCTTGTCTGAGTACCAGGAGTGCAGCTGTGTGTACCTCAGCGGAGAGCTCTGCTTTATTATCGGCAGTCTTCAACGTTAACATGTTTCTTTGTGTAAATTGCTCATTTCACTGCAAGAGGTTTTTGTTGTTACTGTAGCCTGAATGTACACATAAGCAAAGCGAACTGTGGTTTCCAAACCACAGAAATGTGATGCTTGATAATTTCCGGGTATCTTGAATGGAAATCACAAGAAAGCCTGATGTTAGACTTTAAAGGGTAGGGGTGGGCACGCTGGGTGTTTGCAGGACTGACATGGCCCAGAGGCGCTGAGCAGGCCCCTGCGGTGTTCCCAGGGTGGGGCTGTGGCCCAGACCTGGCTTCAGTTTAAGGCAATAGGTGGCAAAGGTGGAAACTTGATCTTGGAGTATCATGCTAGAAAAGGGGGTTCAGCGAACTGGGGTGAACCGAGGGGGCTGGCCCCGCTGGAGCCCTGGGCCCGTGTCAGGGAACAAAGGGCCAGAGGTCACGCACCAGCGTGGCAGAATGTCAGGAGCGACGTGGCATTTGGGGAACCCAGAGTTTAAGGTGAAGGACCTCCTGTCTGTGCTGAGTTTCAGCCAGAAGCAAACTCCGGGTCTGGGAGGCAGGAGGTCAGCAAAGCAGGAAGGAATGGAGGAGGGGGTACTCAGGTAGCAAGATGAGACGTTGGAGGCGGCCGGGCACAAAGCCAGCAGAGTGAGAGGGCGGGACTAAGGATGCAGCCGTCCCTCACTGTCCTCGGGCCATGTGGCCAGGGCACAGCCCTCGGTGCTTCACGTGGGCTTCTTGTTAGTCCTCGCAGCCATGGCCCCATCTGGGCTCAACGCTTTGACCAGATCATAGCTAGGCCTGTTAGAGCCCAGGGACCCCCACTCCAGAGCCTGTGATCTCACGCACCACAGACGCTGCTTGAGGCCATGCCACTAGGAGTTGGTGGGTCTGGGTTTGCTCCCAGCCTTGGCCGTGGCGCTGTGCCCGTGAGGCTGGGACCCAGGCCAGGGGATGCAGGATCTAACCTCTCCTTCTCCAGGTTCACTGTCTCAGGAAGGAAGCCTCCCCCATCTTCAGTCACCCTAAACCGTTTGCTTCCTCCCTGTGAAGTATCTCCTGGCCTCAGCCCCCACCTCTGCTGGGTCCCTTCCCTGACGGCTCTCGGTAGGATGCCGGACCTGCCCTCCGTCTCCATCCCTCCCCCCTGCCGCTTGCTCTGCAAGGACACCAGATATTCCCAGAGCAATGACAGAAGCTAAACGCCCCTGCCTCACAAGCAGCAGCGACTCCCCCTGACTCCATGGTCCGGCCCTGGCTTCCTCTCCTCTCTCGCTCCAGCTCTGTGGTGGAGGCTGCTTGGTGCCCAGGCTGGGATTGACTAGTAATGCCTGCCAGGGACACAGCCTTGGTGACTGGGGCCAGTCACCATGTTTCTCTCTGGCTACTTGGGGTCACTTGAACATGCTCTGTGTTTTTGTGAGCCTGAATTTTGCGAAGTTTTTTCATTTCATGGGAGGCTGTCCCCCCTTTTGGATCATCTTGCGGACTCTTAACTGCCGTTCGAAACTCTGCTCTGCAAAGTCTCTCCTCGGAGGCTTTACTGGACCCCACCAGGCGTTTTAGTCCCAGTGGCTGCCACAGCCCTTTGCACATCTCTCGGCCCTCCCTTCACTTTATTATAATCATCTAAGTATGCTGTCCCCCACTTCGTCCCCATAGTTTACTGTAAGTCCCTGAGAGCAGAGAAGGTGTTAGAAGTTGCATGTACCTGGCACATAATCAATATTCAGAAATGAGTGTTGAGTTTTAGAGATCTGCATCCTTTGTACCTGTCTTTAAAATCAGCACGGGATGGCACAGTTAAATGGAGTTCTTATTTAACTACATAAAGAGCCTTTTGCCTGGCTCAACTTTCAGGAAAGAGTAAAGGGAGAAAAATTAAAGTGAGAAGATAGCAGGAATTTAGCTAAGGAAAAGAAATGAGCTTTCAGGTGGATTCTGAAATAGCTTTGCTCAGTTTCTGCATGGTCATCAAGCACCTACTGTGCGCCGGCTGCATGATGGGAGCTCCTGGTCTTCTGTGCCACTTGGGGTCTCCGGCGATGAGAACCAGTGCCTTGCCATGTCCTGGTCTCAGGGTTCCAGTGAGATGGGGTCTGAGGCCGTGTGGTGCTGTGGAAACAGGAGTGGACCCCAGATGATGTGGGTTTGAGAGCCAGATTCCCCCCTAAACAGGGGGAGACTTTTGACACCCCCCCCTTTAAGCATCAGCAGGCTCACCGACAGTGAAGGGGGGCAGGGCAATCCTGGTAATTCCGATTGAGCACTCACTATTTTTACCCTGTTTTCCACACTTTCTGTGGAAAACCCATTTAATCCTCTCAACAGCTCCACGAGGAAGGCACTGTCACCACTCCACTTCACAGACGGGCTCAGGGTGGCGGGAATGTCCCCTCTTCCCTAGCAGAGCAGTGTGTGAACAGTTTGGGCGAGCACCCCACAGTCACACCATTCATTCACTCGGCAGGTCATCCCAGGCAGTGTCTGTGATGGGGGTCAGGGACACCCCGCCCCCCCAGATTGCAGGGAGCCAGGCACTGGAGAAATAGTCACCGCAGCAGGTAGTCACTCACCGGTGCTCTCGCCTCCCCAGCCCACGTTTGCTGCAGTGTGCGCCCCATCCGCCTCCCCGCAGACTTAGATGCTGTGCTCACCGGTCCTGCTCAGGAGACATAGAGCAGGAGACACCGTTCTGTGAAACAGGCCCGCGTGCTCCTCCTCTGTCCCCAGGCCTGGTGTAGTGCAGAGTAGACCAGATGCAGCTTCAGAAGAGTCAGGTGACACGTGTAACTGTCATTGCAGCCATGGTCTTGAGATTCACCTGGGGAACAATGGCTTCTCAGGAATTAAATCATTACCCCATACATTTATTGAGCACCTACTGTGTGCCAGGCCCTGGGGCAGGCAGGGAGGTGACTACAGGGACAGTGGGTGTTTGAGTGGTTGGGTGAACGCACATCCCAGGCATCCCTGCGAATGCCTCCCTGGTTGGCCACCAGCACACCCAGCTGGATTATGGTCCACTAAATGAGTGGCTGCTACAGGAGGCTGCCTGGAGGCGGTGGCCGGGGGGGCAGAGGTGCAGGGAGAAGCATGGAGCTGCGTGCTGGCTCTCGCTTCCAGCATCCCGTTCCAGCTGCTTCTTCACAGCGCGTCCAGCTGCAGTTGCTTAACTCTGGTAAGTCTGGGAGCGTGACGGGTCGGAAGGGTCCCAGGTGACCTGCCCCGGTCCTGCTTCAAGTGCTCAGGGGAAATTCGCCATGGTGCGGACTGCTGGGGGGCTGCCTGCCATGCAGACCAAGGTGAAGGTGATTCTGCCTGTGCCGGCATTGCTGTGCCACGTTGAGTAAGTGACTTCATCTCCCTGGGCCACAATGCCTCACCTGAAATCAGGGCTGGATAATAGTCGTTCTTTCTGGGGTTATGGCGAGGGGCGCAGGAACAAACCTGGGTCCAGCACTCAGCAGTGTCGGCATGTGTCCAGCCAGCTGTCCTCGCTCTGACACTACGATGCTCATGTCACTGGAGGCTGGCCTGCCCGTCACCCCCATGCCTGGCTGACTCAGTTACTTGAGTGCTTTGACCAGAGATGGACTCCCTACTGCGCAGCCGCAAAAAAGGGTGGGCTTGGTCTTTACAGACCAATGCGAACTGGCTTCCAAGGCACGTAGTTAGGTGGCAGCGCTGTGCTGTGTGGTGTGTAGGTGGCTTCTACTTGGTTAGACTCTGGAGAGGCGGACAGGCATATGCTGGCATTTGCTCAGACAGTTTCTGGAAGATTCCACATGGGACAGTCACAAAGGGGCTCATAGAAAGGAGATGGGGCTGGGGTGGGAGGGACAATTTTAATGACTTCAAATTTATAACAGAGGGATTCATCTAAATATAGATTTCTGGGCCCTGATTCCAGAATCTGACCCAGTCGTTTATAAGTGGGATCTGGGACTATTTTTTTTTATGAGTTTCTTAAGCAAAGTAGATTTTGGAACCTCCGCTTTACAGAATAGGAACACCTCACAGTGGGTTTGCATCAGCAGCCACCCTTGCAGGTGGCTGTCCATAATTTTGTGGTTTTTGAACTGACCTGAACTGTGGAAAGGAAACTGAGGCAGGTGCTTTGAGTTGACTAATCTGATATCCATCCCAAACCCCACCTCCCTTTTCTCTCTCCACTTCTGAGGCTGGAAAGTGAAATATTTACTTTCTCAGACTCCTAAGCATTTGGAAGTGGACATATATAAGCACAGTTTTCTGGGAGGTTGCTGGAAAAGCTGGATTTGGGGAGAGAAAGAACATATTTCGATGCTCGCCTTTCCTTCTCCCTCCTGTCTTGAACATCTGTGTGATGTCTGGTGCTACGGCTGCCGTTTTGCAGCAATGAAGGAAGTCCGAGGGAAATCCTGGCGACCCCATGCTGACATCATTAGACACCTGAAGTGATGCCAGCAGCCACCTTCCCAGGCTTCTTGTAATGTAGGTAAAATTAGTCCTTTTTTTAATGAAAGTTGGTTGGGTTTTCTGTTATTTCCAGCTGAAAGGAACCTGAGCTATGGGCACTGAACTATGGAAGCAGTAGACTTGGGTTCTAACCCAGGTTGTTTTGGATTTGCTGAGTGGCCTCAGGCAGGTTTCTTTCCCTCTCTGATCCCCAGTTTAACAACCTACAAGATGTGGTGGTAGGACTTGATGACTCCATCAATCCTTCCTGAGTTCTGCCATTTGTAAAATGACTCAGGGGTAATACCTTTCTTCCTCATCGGAGAAGCCCTGCTAGATCCATTACGTTCATTTTGTATAAACGAAAAGAAGCTTCTTTGCCAGGCTAGGCAGGAAAATAGTTGATCTGAAGAACAGCAGGGACTACGCTAAATTAACAGGAGCAGCAGTTGGAAGACTGACTTGGAAAGACGGGAATCATCACAGATCCCAAGATCAAGGACAGGAGTCGGCACGCTGTGACCCAAGGGCCGGTCCCGCCTGACCTCTGCTTGGTGGGTAGAGTATTATTGGAACAGAGCCTCGGCCATTCACCCGGGTGCGGCCTACGGTTGTCCTCAAAGGGCAGAGCTCTGACAGGTGGCATGGCCCACCAGGCTGGAAAGATTTACCACGTGGCCCTCTCCTGGCCGTTTGCCGCCCCTGACTGAGGGGCTGGATGGGCCGGGAGCCTCAGCGGGAAGGAGGAGGAAGACAAGGAGCAGTCCCGCGCTCCGTGCACCTCGTAGGGGTTTCTTGACTCGCCTCTGAAACGGTGCCCCACCAACTCACACCCCGTCCCACATCTGCCTTTCCTTCTTTTCTCCTTTGTCACTATGCCTGTCACTGTTGATGGCATGGGACATGCTGTTTTGTTTGTTTCTGTGTCCCCCGCCTCCCGTGTGGACGTATCGGGTTCCTGAGGACAAGGGGGGCCCGCCCGTCCCCTTTCCTGCCCCTCAGCGCTTGGAATAGGTCTGACACAGGGCCAGGGCCCAGCGAGTATTCATCCAGGGAATAACTAGGTCCCAGATGTTCTTCAGATCTGCTGCCCCC
>NW_017731382.1:2642493-2643544 GCF_001890085.2 Hipposideros armiger | reverse complement strand
GAAGCTCCACTTCTCGTGGTCACAGCTCAGTAAACATCACAGTCCCGGCATCACCACCGTGCGTGTGCCTCGTCCGCTCATCGGCAGCCTAGGGACAGTTCTGGTGAAGCGAGCAGGAGCTGGGAACTCTTCCACCACGAGACGAGTCACAGCCACTGGCCACTCCACACCTGAGGCCTCATTGTTCCGGCACACAGGGTGACACCCATGCACAGAGGCGCAGCGTGGAGGGAGCAGCCAGGAGACCCCGTTCTGTTTCTGCATCAGCTGGAGACTTAGTTTGGGGGGGGTTCAGGTGGGTATGTGGTCGAGTAATGTGGTGGAGGGCAAGGGTGTCAGCATCAGCCAGCCCTGGTTCTGCATCCTGGCAGGTTACCTCTGCTCTGCCTCAGTCTGTCCACCTGGGAAGTGGGCCTTGAGGTCAGATAGGTAGAGCGCTTAGCACAGAGTCTGGAATAGGAAAATTATAGATAGTTAATAATGTCATACATATTTATGTATAAATATATGCATATATTTAATACTGTATAAATACATACTTAATACTATAGAAATATGATACATAAATATATATAACAGTTGAGTATTTGTTTGAAACATGGATTTAAAAAAAACATTTCCAATCACAAAATTACTGTTCTAAAAATCTCTGTCTTTTAACTGCAGTATCTTATCCATTTACATTTACTGTGATTATTGATGAATTTAGGATTAGTTCCACAATGTTATTTTGTATTCTCTATTATATTTTTCTTTGACCATTTTTTCTCTTCAGTCTTCTAGTGCAAACTGAATAACCAATCAAAGTTCCTGTATTTCCTTCACCTCCCTTTGGAAATTCCACATTCAGCTGCAATTCTTGAAATAGCCCACCTTCAAGTCTTAACATGCATGCTTGCTTTATTAACTCTGAGGTTCATGAACACATCTCCCTCCCCTCAAACAACAGGAAGACATTTAATCTTTTCAATTTGATCCCCCACTCCATTTTCCAAGATATTCTCTTGAGTATTTTATTTTTACCTTATTTTTTTATCTTCCCTAAATTAGT
>NW_017731382.1:2633578-2640478 GCF_001890085.2 Hipposideros armiger | reverse complement strand
TCGGAGCAGCTCTTGGTAAGTTCCCCGCCCACGTATGTGGTTTCTGTGGGGTCTTCGGCACCCAGTGACGAGTGCTGGGGGTGCTGCGGGCAGTGAGGGCCCGAGGCTGGGAGCACCACGGAGATACTGGTGATTTCAGAGGGTGAGTGGGTTCTCTGACCTGGAGCTGCCCCCGCACTCCTGCCGCCGAGCCCAGCACTGGGGGAGCCGCGGACAGGACCTGTCTTGGTGAGCTTCCTGTGAGAGCCCGCACTTCACCTTGACGTGGAACGGTGGAAGGGCACTGGGGAAAGAAGGCACCTTTCATCACCTCCCACAAAGGTATCAGCTGCACCAAAATGTAAGCAGACCGTGGGAAATAGCATGGCTCTTTCGCAAGGGCTTTCATGAAGCACAGCCCAGCAGAGCAAGACTTGAGCCCACGCGCTTGCCTCGAGGGGACCCCTGGGAGTGATGTTCCCCTAAGAATCTGATGAAGGCTGCGGACCAGGAGGACATACCTGTTTTATACCTGGGTCAGGACCCTTGGGCTCCGGGTATCCTTGGTGGAAAGCCGCAGCCTGTGCTAAGGCGGGCTTTCACGGTCATGTGGGGATGGCAGCAATCCATAGAAGTCACCCAGGTGGCCCGAGCACACACACAGCCCAGAACCTGCCTCTGCCCACGTCTGCATTTGGCACATGCTAGGCCTTTCAGGGGGAAATGCGCCTGCCTCTTTGCAGAGCCCTTCCTGACAGCTTCCTCGGATGTCACGGTCTGGGGCATAGCCCCTGCCTCCCTGGGGGCAGGGCTGAGCACCGCCTTCCACATCCCCTCAGCTCCCCGTTCTCACCCTGCCCTGCCGTCTCAGCGCGCTGCTTATTGACTTAGAGCTCAGTTCTTCCACGTGGACTGTGATGCTTTGGAGCGGGGAGCAGGGCTTCGCTTTCCTAACTTGTCTTGGCCGCTCCGTGTGCAGTGCTCGGCCGTAGCGGTTATTCGACGGGTGCTGCTCAGTGGCAAGGAGTGGGTTCTTCAAGCTGGAAGGGCCAGAGGGTATTGGTGTGAGTGAGCTGTGTCTACATATCGGAGCGAGGCAGTGCATACATCCTGGGAGGTGCCCAGGTGATTGGTGACTCTTCTTTAAAAGCTGTTTTCCCCAAATACCATTAACTTCTCTTGTATCAAACCTCAAGTTCAAGAACCAGGCAACGGGGACCTCTGCCGTGGGCGTGGCTTGAGCTTGGTGGACTCCAGCTCCCATAGAAGCCCCACCGAGGGACAAAGTCGCCCATGTTAGGGCGAGAACTCAGCGTCTGGAGCCATCGGCTGCCCTGGCGATCCATCTTGGTGTCCCCGACCTGCGGGGACGAGCCGGCAGTGGTGTAAGTTGTCTGGTATGAGTTACTGCGACAGATAAACCTGACAAGCCAACAGCCACCATGAAACAGATTGCCTCAGATACACACTGTCTGCCTGCTGGGCTAGGTTCCATCTTTAAACGGGGAGAAAAAAGGCACAGCTCTCTCTGAGAAGAAAGAATCCCTCACTGGAGCCTTCAGTCCAAACACATGACTCAATCATTCTGCCCGACTTAACCACCCTGGGGACCTTGGTGAGGTCTGATTCCCAGGAGGGAGGGAGAGGATCCAGCTCTGGCCGGTGCCGGTGGGACCAGTGCCCTGCCCTTCACCCACCCAGACGGTGAGGCTGGGGTCACGCCCCGCTGCCCGTGTGCTCCCCAGAGTGGGAGGAGAGCATGTGCTTATTTCTGTCTCTGTCTGTTCCACACAACTCAACGCGATGGAGTGCGCTGCAAGCCTGAAGGAGGGAAGGAGGAAAGAAACCTTGTTCCTAACTTACTTGTCTTCCTCTGAGATTCGTTCTCAGGAGGTTTTCCTACCGGTTTGATAGCATCCAGTACCCTCCGCAGTGGTAGCTGCTAGATACTCCCCAGCCCTGCGATTTCCCATTCACCTTCACTTGACCGCCATTAAGCATCATGGCTTTCAAAATATTCCCCAGGCTTCTGAGTGAGAAATTGTCGACCGTTATTGAATTCATTTCATTTCCGATGAGTTTGAACATTTGCATTTTCTTCTGTGATTCACCTAGTCACATCTTTTAACCGTCTTTTTATTGGGGTGCTTTTTGTTTTCTTGTTTAGGAGGCCTTTGTGTGTTAAGAATATTATATGTGTATGTGTGTAGTGCAGATATTTTCTCCACGTTCTCACTTCCCTTCTGACTCTGTGATCTTTAATCCCCACGGAATTTACTCGGGTGCTCCAACTTTGCTTCATCCTAATGATTAACTACTTGTCACATCTACTGAATTACCTATTTTTGTACTATTGATTTTAAATGTCACTGTTATCACACGCTATACCTGGGTTTATCTCTAAATTTTGATTCTGATCTGGGGATGTTTATGATTGTTTCTGGGTGGTAACAGACTATTTTAACTTAGTGTTTGTTCATGTTTTGTTGAGACCAGGCACTCCTGTGCCATGAATTACCCTTCTCTTTCCTTCCTTCTATCCACCGCCTCCCTCCGCCTCCCTTCTCCCCCTCTCTGATCTTATACCATTATTTTCCTTGATAACCTTCAGAATCATGTTGTCAAGCTGCAGAAAACCTCATGTTAGGATTTCAATTGGAATTTCATTAAATTTATAGTTTAATTTAAAAAGGTTTGCTGTTTTTACTACCTTGTACCCTCATGTTTAAGAATATGATAGGCATCTCTCCATTTCTTCATCATCTTTTATATTTCTCAGTAAAGTTTTATAATATTTTTCATGAAGTCCTGCACATTTCTTGGTGAGATTATCCTGAGGTATGTTATATTTTTGTGGCTATCATACATGGAATCTTTATTATATTTTTCTAACTGCTTATTGTGTGGATTCATTTATTAACAGGTTACTTAATGAGCTCTCTTTAGCACATCAAAAGCTTTTTAGATGATTCTCTTTTGTTTTCCAGTTAGACTTATTTTTTTGATGTGAAAATAATAACCTTTGTCTCTAT
This sequence comes from Hipposideros armiger, assembly GCF_001890085.2. Classification (NCBI taxonomy): domain Eukaryota; kingdom Metazoa; phylum Chordata; class Mammalia; order Chiroptera; family Hipposideridae; genus Hipposideros; species Hipposideros armiger. The sequence goes on along the minus strand of NW_017731382.1, from coordinate 2,637,467 downwards.
CTTTCCAATGGATCATTTAAGAATGTTTAATTACTTTTGATAGAACAACGGTAAGTACAAAAATGGTAGGGATTCTTACCTTTTTATAGACATTTATGTAATGCTTTAAGTATTTTACTGTTCAGTGTGGCATTGCATTAAGATAGTTAGTCTTTATCATGACAGCAGATTTCCTTCTGATTTGATTTTATTAATAAATTTCATCAGATATGAATGTTGAATTTCATCAGATTCCTTTCCATGCTTACGTTCATGTGGGAGGTAATATAAGATTTTTCATTTAGCCTCTTATAAAATACATTATTCTAATTATGTAAGTACTTTTGTAACTACTTCTTCTGCCTTTAACTTTTCTTTGTCATTTAGTTGGAGTGTCTTTTGTAGACATACGTGGGTGTATACCCGTATGTACCAATATGAGAAATTTTATCATTTAAGATAAAGTTTACGGGCCGGCCGAGTAGCGCGATGGTTAAGAACTGGCTTGGGAAGCCAGAGGGCCCCGGTTCGGATCCCACATATGAGGGCCAGTGACACTGCCCTCCACAGCTAAGATGCTGAACAACAGCTCAACCTGNCTTTTTTTTTTTTAATTTTATTGGGGAATTGGGGGAGGGGAACAGACAAGTTGCTGTCCTTTTGTTCTTCAGTCTAGCTGTGGAGGACGTCGCTTCACTGGCCCATGTTGGTATTGTGATCATTGCACTCTTCCCGGGTGAGGCAGATTGGTCGCTGGCCATTGGATTGGTCGCCGGCCGCTGGCTCACATGGACTGCCAGCCGCTCACGGTAGCTTATGGCAGCCCACTGCAGCCCTGCTGCAGCCTACGCCATCACCGGTGACTCACGGCAGCCCAGCTGCCAGGTCTAGCTGTGGAGGACGTCGCTTCACTGGCCCATGTTGGTATTGTGATCATTGCACTCTTCCCGGGTGAGGCAGATTGGTCGCCGGCCATTGGATTGGTCGCCGGCCGCTGGCTCACATGGACTGCCGGCCGCTCACGGTAGCTTATGGCAGCCCACTGCAGCCCTGCTGCAGCCTACGCCATCGCCGGTGACTCACGGCAGCCCAGCTGCCAGGTCTGCAAGTGGTAATTATGCACTCGGCCTTCTCATCCTATTGTTTATATTTCTTAATCTCGTGTCCTGATTTCCATTTTCTAAATTTCTCTCTTATGCTGGTGGTGTTTTATTCAGCTGTGTGCTCTCCACTCCATCTAATCTCTTGTTTATCCCTCTTTTGGGTTTCAGATATTTTTCATTTCTAGCAGTTCTGTTCGGTTCTTCCTGTTAAGTCCACCATTCCTTTCGTTCACAGTATTTTGTTCTTTCATGGTGGCTTATCTTAATTCTTTTACCCCTTTCAGAGTCTTTGATTTTTCCGAGTTCTTCGAAAAGGAAGGTATCCTTGTTGTGTATGCTGGCTCCCCATTGTGACCCACCTTTTCCTGCTGTGGTTTCTAAATTTAATTTTGATTTAGCTTCGGTGGTACGGCTGCATACTGTGACAGCGTCGTGGGACTTTGGTTATGAAAGCATCCCTACAGAACAGTTTCTCCAGCCTGAATTCAACCGTTACGTTTACTTTGGTTTGGGATTCCTGCTTCATAAATGAAGTGTATGTGAACTTGAACTCTGTATCCTAGACAGTGTAGACCTGGGTGAGGGTTTCCAGGCAGACGGGTTTCCTTCACTCAGGGCCCAGTGGTGCTCAGCACGCAGCTGCTTCCCCGGGCTGGTGGAGGTGGAACTGTTGGAGCGAAGTGCCTGACACAGTTCAAGGCTTTATTTCACATCGTCACTTCACATTGCCCTCTGATTAATACACTACTCCCACAACCAGCGCACAAATGCAATTTTCCAGTTTTGTTGTTAACTCTCGACCAGTGATTCTCAGCTGGGGATAGTTTTGGCACCCAGGAGACATTTTGCAGTATTTGGAGACATTTTTTGTTATCCCACCTGGGGAAAGGGTGCTACTGGGATCTAGTAGGGAGGCCAGGCTGCTGGTGTGTACCCCACGGTGCCCAGGGACCCCTCCCCCCGATACAAGTGATCTGGCTTCTAGTGTCTACTGTGCAGGGGCTGAGAAGCCCTGCCCTGGGCCCTCAAGGGCAGGACTTGGATGGTCTGGTTCAGGTGTATAATCCTGTTTGTCTAGCAGACTGCTGGGTACGTAGTAGTGACTCAGTAANGAGCCAGTCCTGTAGGTCGGACACATTTTAGCAGTGGCTGAATTCTGCATGCCTTCATATGCCAACATTTCAAGCTGAGATGGTAGAAGTCGGGGGAAAACAACAGGTTGGAACTTCATTACAACCCAAGCCATGTCTGGCTGGTGGTTTGAATCCATCTGCAATGACTGATTGGATACAAATATTCCATATTCCATACAGGCTCTGTTCTATTTGAATGTACAGATTAATCAATACTATGACTACTATTTCCAGAAAGCTTCTTGCTGAGTTTCGTAATGGTGTGCTTAGGCCTCAGAGCCACAAAACATGGTCTTCTCCGTGAAAGAAGATAAATGGCTCAAAGAAAGGCGTTCCCCCCTTCCTGCCCCTGAAACATGACCGGATGATGAAGAAAAATGACTCAGGGCCTGTCGCCACCCCCTGTGAAATGTTCCACTTCTTGAGCATTTTATTTCACCAGCACCAACCTGGCGCAGTGGATTCACACTGCACGTTGCTCGTGACATTCCCCGGCTGATGATGTTTCCCTCTCAAGTTCTCTATAAAAATTAATGTAGTCACCGTGGAAACGCGGCATTGAAAATGGTCTCACTGTCCGACTCCTCGAACTGGGTGGGGTTTCCCTAGTGTACGTGACCTCCCAGGGGAGGCGGTGGGATGGGGACACTTTAAAGCTCAACATTTGGACACCCTGAGTCTGAAAATTGGGTCCAGGCCACATACAGGGCCAGCGACAAGCCATTGGCACAGGAAGTTCGGGGGCCGGAAGTCAGGAGCTCTGGCTCCCGTGTGGTTTTGCCTGCCCCGTCCGCCGTGGGACCTTGGGCAGCAATCTTTTGTCAGTCTCCCGTCAGTGAAACAAGGCCTGGGTGAGCTTTTGTGGCGTGTGTAGGAGCAGCGTTCCTGGACTCTACCCACCAGATGCCAGCAGCACCCCCGGCTGTGACAACCAAAAATATCTTCAGATAGCACTGTGTCCCTGCAGGGAGAGGGCAGAACTGCCCTGGTGGATGACAGATGCTTTTGTTCCCAGAATGCCATACTCATGCCTGCCACTCCTCAGCGCTTCTAATTGTCCCCACTGGCCCGTCACCCTCCACCTTCGAAGCCAGTGGGCTTCTTCCTTCTGAAAGAGGCCACAGGCTGCCCAGAACAAAAGTGTCTTCACTCAGCCTTGTGATTTTTAAATTTTCATTGACGTGAAACTCACATACAGAAAAGTGCACACGTCCCTCCACAGCTTAATGAACTTTGACAAAGTGAACAACCCTGGGAATGTCACCAGCACACAAATCCAGCAACCAATTTGGCACAGGAGCGAGCGGCACCGCCCCTTCCAGGTAGTACCTGCGCGCCCCCCCCACCCCCCCAAATTAACCACTGTCTCTGACTTCAGACATCAGCGGTGGGGTTTGCCTGGTCTGCTGAACTGTATATAATGGAGTCATACAGTGTGTATTGTTTTTGCATCTGGCTTCGCTCACTCAGCGTTATGCTTGTGAAATCATTCGTGTTGTTCTGATCGTTACACTTTCCTCCTTGTTCATCTCCCTTTTACTGTCATCCAAGTAAGTTAAGTGGCACTCTGGGCATTTGGTGTCAGAAGTTCGATTATCTTTCATTTTTCTGTGTTTTAGTCTGAAATACAGAGGAGGAGAAGGGGAAGGACTAAAGTGCCTGGTGGTCTCTAGC
>NW_017731382.1:2618586-2624616 GCF_001890085.2 Hipposideros armiger | reverse complement strand
CAATGATGGTGCCAACTTGGGCCAGTGAAGCAGTGTCCTCCACAACTAGACTGAAGAACAAAAGGACAGCAACTTGTCTGTTCCCCTTCCCCCAATTCCCCAGCGCTGTTCCCATCCCCACAATTCCCCTATAAAAATCTTTAAAAAAAAAAAAAAGATAAAGTTTAGCTCATTTATTTACTTCTTTGTTGTAATGGGTATGATATGCTTGACCTTCCTTTTGTCATCCTATTTTCTGTATTCGTGCTTCCTTTGCTATATGGATTCAGTTTTCTTTGATCATTTTTCCTAGTAATTTGATGATATGTGTTCTGTTTTATTATTGTCATTAATAGTTATCTTTAGTTGTTAAAAATCTAATCTTCTATTTTGGTAGTTATAAATATCAAGAAGAATATATATCCATTGTATCCCCCTCACATAATACAAGAAATACACCAGTTAAGAAAATTTTGGCAAAAAGAAACAAGCTATGCTCACTATGGCTTAAAAAACTAAGGCTTATTTTTCTTAAATGACAGGAAGTCTGGAGACAGCTCTTAGCAGTGGTTCAGCAGCTCAATAATATCAGAGCTAACATCTCTGCCATTCTTTTCCTCATGGTAAAAAAAGGCTGCCACAGCGCCAGTCATCATATTGACATTCAAGGCAGTAAGAATAAGGGAAGGCCTGTGCCTGCTGTTTCTGTGTCAGGAGTCCCAACACCCAGAAGACTTGGATTAGCATCTCATCGGCCAGAACTCTGGCACGTGTCCCTCCCCCGCAGACACAGGGGATGTTCAGAGACAAAGCACCTCCCCTGTCTGGTGCAGCGCAGGCCAGGAGGGTGGGGCGTCGGCCTCAGAGGCGTGAACTCATGTTTGTTTCCTCCCATCATCATGTCATATGTGGGAACTTCCCCTCAAAATGAATGTTACATTTTTTTTAACCAATTCTTACATAGCATTTAAGCCATGAGTAAAAATGGAGGATGGTTTAAAATTTTCCCAGCACACAGTAGGTGGTTAAAAAACGTTAGCTGAACCACCTTTTGCCTCTTCACAAATTGCCTACCTCTGAGTGGCTTGGCGTAAATTGCCAAATTCTGTATCTTTTATTATACGATCTCATTTTTTATCTGCATTTCATTCCAACATTATTGCCTTTTTTTATTCCAAGTAATAACAAAATACATTTTCTTTCAAACAATTTATATTGAGTTATCTATGAAAAAAGTTCCTTCAATAAAAAACACATATAACAAATAGCGTCACAGCATCAGGAGTAAACAGATACCTATCTCTGCTGGCATTGCTTTCTGATGTTATAACGTATATGTATTTAGATATGTTGGTCTGTGTTTTGGTTAACTCGTTTATGACTTTAGGGCCTTTCTGCTCTGTTTTTTGGAATTTAAACATTCACTAGACATTTAATGATGTTAAGGAATCGTTGGCATTTTTGGGCGTGAGAGTGTTTCTGGTTTACCAGTGAGACGGCGAGACCTGTGGTTGCAGGGTGGGTGTGGCTGAGCTCACCTGTGCTGGTTCCTCAGGTCACTCGCGTGGTGACCACTTGCATAATGAAACGAGCTTTGCCTAAAGCTACACGTTTCCCTGTAAACTCAGGCACATTTGTATTTATTTATGTGGTAAAATGTATGTGACTATGTGCATAGTGGTTACTTAAATAGCCATGAGTCAACTGGAAGTTAGCTTTAAGACAATATGAGGGGTGAATGCACCTCCGTGGTGCTTTGCAGAGAACTCAGAAGCCAGGCTAGTTGGGCGCACACCCTCAGTCCGCCCCCACGAGCCGCGCACATTGGGCTACTTAACATTTGCTTTGGGCCTCAGTTTAAACGTTTTAAAAATTCATTTATAACATCAGGTTGGTACATTACAGGATTGTGAGGATTAGGGATATATGAAAGGGCTCAGAATACTAAATGAAAATAGCCATTGTAACCTTGGTAAACGTCTTCTTTCTGGTATATCTTCAACTCAGTGTTGGTTGAACAATACAAATGGAAACTTTAACTCGGAGCAATTCTGTTGGGCTCAGCTCTGTGGCAGGGGCTCGATTCTGTTCAGTGCACTTTGTCCAGGTGCATTTGCACCAAATCAGATGGTCATGGTACCCAGCATACCCACTGCCTTCTAGCCGACAGAGCCCTCCCTAGCTCACCCGTCTGGGAATGGCACTGGCCATCTCTTGTGCACAGGTGGGTCACCTATGCGGAAGGTGTGCACATCTGGTTAAGGACCATCCAGCCTGGGTGCAGGGCTCTGCCTGCATGGGAGGGGGAAACCTGAATAGCAGATGTGGTCATGTGGTCACCCTGCTTCTTTAGTATTTGATAAACTGCCTCAAGAAAAGACGAAATATGATGTCCTCCCCAGGGTCTCCGCCAATTCCCAGGGGGGCTGCCAGTTCTCGTGGTCACCTTGGGCTCCAGACTCCGGCTTCTGCTCAGTTTTTGAGTCACTGCAGTGTCCCTGCCTATGGGCCGTCCTCTCACCTCTCTGAGCAGGTGTGGGTCAGCCTCTAGTCTCGACCATAACACAACTCATGCAAAGCTTCCATGAATGTAAGCTAAGCGTCCTGGTTATCTATTTATTGCTGAGTAACAAACTACCCAAAACTTAATGGCTTAAAACATCAATAATCATTTATGTTGCCTATGAATCTCCCGAGATGGCTCACTCACCTAGCTGACTATTGGCTGGGAGGTGAGGCAGGGCGGTTAGACCTTGATTCCTCTCCAGGCAGGCCTCCCCATGTTGCTGCGGGGGCTCCCTTCCAGCATGGCAACTGGGTTCTGAGCATGAGAGTCCCGAGGGACAGAGCGTAGGAAAGCTGGTGTCTAAGATCTGGACCCGGACACAGGCGGAGCATCACTTGGTCTTTGTTCTATTCATCAAGTAGCCATAGAGCCTGCACAGATTCATGGGGCCCCATCTCTCAGCGAGGCGTCAGTGAGTTTGAAGCCACCTTTAGTTTACTGCACTTGGGAAGTTAGAGGAAGGTTTTACAGCTCATCACCACCAACAACCGCCGACGAAATGTTAGACATTCTGATCTTAAAAGTCCTTCAGGCAGCCCCTGTCCCCTGGTGGGGCTCCCCCTGGCTCCATCTGTCCTCTCATCTTCCCCCTCACATCTCTCTCTCTCTCTCACCTCCACGTTTCTGTTCACTTCTAAAGCACAGCAGCTCAGCAACCCTTTTCATTCCTTGATTCCTATTCTCCTAATTTCAGGGTCCCACCCACCCCTGTGGCTTTTTAAGGTATTTTTCTAAACAAAGACATCTCTCCTTAAGAAAAGGCAGTTACGAGCCCTTAGAATAACATTTTACCACCGTGCTACTGAGAAAATGTAATTAAGTTTAACAAACCGCATCCGACCTGTCCCTGCCTCCTCTCCTGTCGTGCCTGCCCACGCTCTCTGCTCCAGACCCGGAGAGCTCCTTGCCGTCCTCAGAGGCCCCATGCGTGCTCTGCGGCAGCCTCTCCACACGCCCGTCCTTATGCTGGGGGTGTCCTTTCCCAGACCCTCCAGGCTCCATGTCTCCACTGCTTCCTGACCCTTAAAATGCCAGCTTATTGGTGATGCCTCCGCTGATATTTACATAGCATTACCCCGCCCCCAGCACGCTCCCTCTCCCTTACCCAGATTTATTCTTGTCGGCAGCACTTATCACCACGTGGCATGCTCAGCTTATCAGAGATTCCTTTAGTTGTGTGCTGTCTCTTGTGTGAGCCAGGGCTTGGTCTATTTTGGTCACTGCTGAGTTTTCAGCACCTGGGACAGTTCCTGGCAGAGTGGGTGCTCACTGACCATTTGCTGAGTGGTGATTAAATGAGCGAATAAAAGTATGGTGGGAACTGGCCAGTAAGGATTGGGAAGGCAGCTAAGGTGACCCAGTTTGCCTGAGACTGGGGGGTTTTCTGGGATACGGGGCTTTCAGTGCTAAAACTGAGAACATCCTGGGCAAACGTTAATGAGCTGGTCACCCGAACAACAGCTCCCCGAAATGTCCTCAGATAAACCAAATGGCTGTGGGAGTGAGACCATGGGGGGATGTCAGAGAGGGGGCTGTCCCCAGTCCTGCATCCTCAGTTCTGCATCCCAGCCGCAGCACCCTGGTCCTTCAGGGCCACCACACAGCCCAGCATCACAGCCTAACGGTGGAGGACATGGCAGCTTGTTGTCTTGGCAGAGGAAGAACGGTTTCCAATTTATCTAAGCTGCTTGGAGCCACACTGCTTTAAGACATTGTTCAGCACTGCTGACAGGGCGTCTGCATTCTCCTTCCCGTCCCTTGCTGAGTGCATCACAGCGACATGGTTAAGCCTCTGGCTTTGCAGAGCATGGCAGCAAGCTTAGGCTCCTAAGGAGATGCAAAAGGCAGAGCGGGGGGAGCTGGAGCTGGACGCCTGAGATGAGCTGCGGTTGGCACAGCCCGCCCCACCGTGCACGGCCGGGGCCGCGGCACCTTCCCGGTCTTTGAACCTGTCAGCAGAGAAGGTGCAGCAAGGACTCGTGCATTCCCGACCTGCTCGCCTCTGGGCCGGAGCTGGAGGTTCCTAGCAAGTCCTCTTGTTTCTTAGGCAAGGATGTGGGGAGCAAGTGTAAGTAGGCGTGAGTGGAAACCGTGAAACCACAGAGGAAGACAGAGCACAGCGAGCCTTGTGGAGACCCCTGAGCAGGACACCTGGGCCTCCTTGAGCAGTTTGGGTACAAAGATTTGCTCTGGCATCGCTTCTGCTGGGACCGAGGGGACCCTGTACTGCCTGCTGGCCTGGTCCACCCGGGGCCCTGCAGTTTGGCTCCACAACCCCAAGCAGATTTTCAGACCGTGCAGTGAAGCAAAACGACTTCATCAGTGCCAACCTGGGGTCTGCCCTGAGCCCTGGCAGCGTCTCTGCCGAGGCTCGCCCCTCAAGGCTGCCACTGCCTGCTGCTGTGCCGCGCTTATGTCTGCTGTCACACCCAGCTCCAGGGTGACAGCCAGCCACGTTCCAATGACTTCTTCCCATGTTCCTGGAACATCTTCAGAGTGAAAAGGGGTCTCCAATTATGCACTGTCTTTCTCTTTCCAAAGCAAGACAGTGTTCAGTAATTAAGGGCATAGTTCAAACATGTCAGGGGAATTTGCATTTTTCTCCAAGGAAGAATGAAGTGACATCACATGCGTAAATCCAGGTCCAAACCCGGGCCCCCTCCACGTGAGTCATCAGTGGACCCGCTTGTGAAGGAGTGGAAACTATTTTGCCTTTTTGTTCAAGGAGGGGCTGGGGTGCTGCTGCCCCGGAGGCTCGGCTCGGTCTTTGTGCACATTTATGTCTCTGCTTCTGTTAATGATTTGGTTCAGGGAGACAACCTTGTGGGACACCTAAAACCCCACCGTGGAAGGCAGTTTTTAAGAGGCGGTTGGGATTTGGTGACAGTGACTCAGCCCCAGATACTGGGGGCTTCGGGCTGCAGGGAATGGTGGGTGTGGGTGGGGAGAGCAGCTGGCCAGAGGGCCCGGCAAAGCGCAGTTGTCATGAGATGAACCCTGCACTGTCTCCCAGGCCTGTGCTTCCCCACCCCACGACTCCATCCAGGATGTCCCTGGAGTGTCCCCTCTGACAGTGTAGTCTTTGGAGCCAGACAAGCTTGGGTCTGAGCCTGATCTCCACCTCTTCTTAGCATGTGACAAGTCTCAGTTTCCCCTTCTGTAAAATGAGGAAATTGTCCCAGGGCTGTGGAGGGGATTAAATGACATAAGTGGTGGCACATGGCAGCTCTCAGCACATCCCCTTCCAGGGCCCGATTCAGGGTAGGGAGGCAGGCTCCCTTCAGCCACGTGGACCCTGAGTCTTTGCTGAAGCCACAGCTTGTCCGCCCCGCCCTCTGTCTTGCAGGGTAATTTCCCTCCTTTTTCTCCAGGTTTGACAGAACTCAGCCTGTAGAATGTTCATGGCAGCAGGTTTTAGATCAGCCCCAGGGTGAAAACAACCCGAATGTCCGTCACTTGGTGAATGGATAACCACAATGTAGACA
>NW_017731382.1:2608828-2614026 GCF_001890085.2 Hipposideros armiger | reverse complement strand
TCACCACCTCACAGGTCGTTTGTTCATTGATTAAGAGAATCAATCCTCTTACGTTCGCAGGGCACCTAGCACAGCACCTAGCACATACCATGTGCTTAGTGATGCTAGATGACACACAGAAAAAAAGAGGGAAAGAGAGCTCCTGGGTAGTTTCTGAATTCTTTTTTTTTTTTAAACAGATAAACTAGGTCAAAAGAAATATAGCTTGAATAGATGTGCAGGCTAATTCAGTTTTGAAATCTTTTGAGGGTTTTTATATTTTTGTCTCTGTAAAATTGTGGAGGGATGAAAAACACTCCCAAACACAGTGAAATTTCATTAGAAGGCGATGCGTTAAGGCCACACCTTACTTTTCTTGAAGGAAAAGGCGTGTGAAGGGGAGGAGAGAGGAACACAGCATTTTAAAATCCTACTTCCGAATGCACCCACTTTGTGACATTTAAATAGCAATCAGACCCCTGTGCCTCAGCGGTCGTGTCACAGAAAGCGGAAAGCCAGGCACATGAACACAGGATTACTCCTGTAGTAAAAGGTTAACCTTGTCGGAGCTGGGGTGTGCGTGTTCTTCATTCCCCAGGGCTGGATGGCTGCCTTCTCTTTCCTGGTGCTTTTCCCTTTCCCAGACACACACAGCCGTGTACCCAACTCGTTTATTCTCGCCCTGTCTGTTTGGAAGGACAAAGAACCTTGGAGCCTTGGGGTTCAAGCCCTGGCTCCACCGCCTACTAGGGCCTGACCCTGGGACGGTTCCTAATGGCTGCCTCCGAGCCCGCACCTGTGACGCGGGGATGCCGTGCTAACTGCCTGACCGATGGGCTTGTTGGAGGGTGACGCGAGAGGATTGTTGGAATGCCCCCCGATCTGCAGGCAGTGTCTGCTCTTACCCCCAGCGGTCTTGAGGGCCTGGGGTCTGACCATGCCCGTGTTTCTAATCCAGTACCTGCTGAGTTCATGGAAGCCCAGGACTGGGACCCTGTCAGCCGGTCCGTGGCTTCCCAGCTCCTGGGCATTCTGAAACCCCACTGCTTTGTTGCTGTCCTTCTAGAAGTGCACGTTTTAAAATAGCCCTTTGTCCTCCGCCCTGCCCCTCCCCCACCCAGGCCCTGAACACCCAGGATAAGCCTGATGCTCAAAGCACTCAGCCAGCCGGGCTCACGTGCAGTTACGGAGTTGGTCTTTGCTCCGNTTTTGGGGGTGATGGCAGCGTCCCAAAATTAGGTTATGGTGGTTTCACAACTCTGTAAATATAAAAAGGAAAACATTGGATTATTTATTTTAAGGAGGTAAACTGTATGTTGTATAAGTTTTTCTCGAAGCTGTTAATTTAACTGAAAACAAATGCCTGTCCTTCAGTGTCTGTTTCATCTGCAGTGTATATCACATATACCTTTGTATACATTTGTATACATTTATATACATTGTATACATTTATATATATTATGTACAATGCATGTATTTATGTGCAAGACAGAAAATTGTCATATAGAGACTTGTGCCAGGACACACTTATTCTAGATGGTAAAGGCAGCTCTCAGGCACTGACCCATGGACTGGAGTTCCCCGGTGATTAAACATTTAAAAAATTAGGACAAAGTAGTTAATAGCATTTTGTCAAAGTTGATTTCTTAGTTTTGACAAATGTACTATGATTACATAAGATGTCATCATTGAGAGAAGCTGGGTGAATATGGGAACTCTGCCCTATTTTTGCAACTTTTTTGTAAATATAAAAGTTTTCCAGAATGGAAGTTTACTTAAATAACCTTTCTACCCCCTACAATACTAACAACAACAACAGCAAAATAAGGATGAAGGTAGTGACCTTGGCAAAAACTCAGAAGACTGTCTTTTCTTCTAAAATTATACTTTCAACAATTTTGGTGTTAATATGTCCTTCTTATGAAGTGGCATTAGATGGAAATGGAGACAGAGAAGGCGGGAAGGAAAGGGGGAGATGAAAGGGGGAGGGGTGAAGGGAGAGAAGGGGGAGAGAGAGCTGGGGTGACAGAAGAGTGAGAGGGAGACATGGCGGAGGGGAGGGGAGGAGGGAGAGAGGGAGGCACAGACTTCTTTCCCCAGAGCAGACCTGCTGCTCCTCCGGAGCCTGAGGAGCGCGCTCCTGCTCCCCTCCTCCCCCCCACCTCCTTTGTCTCTCCAGGACGTCCCCAGAGGTCCCCCTAATGCACTTGGCAATTGTTCAGCTGACCGAGGCCCACACTTGCTGGCTGAACACCACGAGTGGCTTCACGCAGGAAAGCCACGTTCAGCAGTCTGCCCCCACAGTTAGCAGCGCATGTAATTGTCTCCGACAGGAGTTGACTGACAGTTCATTCTCCCAAAGACATTGAGATTGGTTGCCCAAGAAAGACAAGGAAATTGCACAGAAGTCCTATTGTGGGGGCGAACCCTGTCACCCGGCCCGCACCCCAGGCTCAGAGACAGGCGCAAGCAGGTTCTCTCGGAAGCACTAGATGTGCAATGACTGCGTGATGCAGCTCAGACGTGCAGAGCCCCGTGCTCGGGACCGCATGAGGCAGTGAGAACATACAAATGGAAAATTGCTGGAGCCGAGATCTTATTGCAAAGTTATTTATCTTTGTTATTGCTTTCTGAAGCCTTTTGTGCTTCTCGTTCACGGCGGTGGATAGAGGCGCTCTCGCTGACACTTTAAGCAGAGATTAGGAGGGAAAATGGGCCTCCCGGCGCCACACAAGACCAGATTGAGCCTCCGCCAGGCCTGCGATTTCTCTCATTACAATGAAATGTCTACAAATTGAAATAGCAATGATAAAAAAAAGTTCCTCAGTCCTTTTCACAGACAGTTCAGGCTGCTTCCTATTGGTGCCACTTAGCATTTCTTATTAGAATAACAGTGGTAAACCGGAACTCCCTTCAAGACGTGGTCTGGGGATTTGTAATTCCGTCTCCAGGTTGTCAGGCAGATATTCTGCTTGGCTTCTGGGAGAAGCCAGGCGCTGCAGTCTTAGTTGAATCAGACCAATAATATAATACTAATATTAATCACAGTAGTAACTCACCTTTACCTTTTCATAGAGCTGTTTCATAGAGCAGGATGGTAAGCCTACATTCTTTGATTTTTAAAACTTGCACACAACTTTTATTAGGATAACTAATTTTGTTTGTAAAATAAAAAATACACACTTAAAACGTGCATGTATAACATAGGTATTTTTAATTTTTAATAAACATGTATGTATCTTATATTCACTCTTCATGCAATGATTTCCTGTGCTATTCAGAGAAAAATAAACAAGTTTTCCTTCTTAATTCTCTTATTTGATTTTTACAACAGTACAGGGTGGGTGAGTGGTGGTGACAGGACAGTGTCACTGCTCTGATAACAGAGTGTGAGGCTGTGCAGTGAGGCCCTCGGACCAGCAGGCCCAAGGCAGGCCCTCGGGACCTTGTTAGAATGTTAGAAATGCAAGTGATCAGCCTCACCCTGGATCTGTGGGTCACACCCCCACACACACCTCCCACCCCCGGCATCTGTATGTGAACAAGCCATCCAGGTCTCTCTGATGAGGTCTTCTGAGATGCAGAGGCCCTTTCATCTGTAGGGTTACAGCTGGACAGGGGTTAAGAATTTGTTTGGAGTCCAATTGCCTGGGTTCAAACCCCATTCACCACCCCCTGAGATCTAGCTATTCCATGTTGCACTGTGTCCAGGCGCAGAGAGCAAAGCTGAGAAAATCTGGTGAGCCTCATGTTGGCTTTGTTGGTGATGGGGCCAAAAAGCCAGGGTGGGGCGGGCTTAAGCGCTGCTGTCTCCCTGGACAGGAGAAAAGGGTAAGAAAGTGTCCCCCTTGATGCGGCGATCAATAGTAGCCATTGTATTGGCTGCAAAGTTTCAATTGTTACACAGCCCACAGCCCTCGGTAGGGTGGGTGTGTGCTCTAGTGTCACCAGATCAGGCCCTCGCACTGACTTGCTGTGTGACCCTGAGGGTGACCGGAAACGGGTACCAGATGGGGAACAGGACACTGGGCAGGGGGAATCCGAGGATGGCCGGCGTGACTATCTTGCCCTGGTCTCATGTTTCACACCTGTAAAATGGAGGAGGGAGGACACCTGCCCAACAGGGTACTTGTCAGGGCCGCGTGGATTCTTCTAGAAGCAGACCAAGTCTTTGCAAAGAAGCAGTGCCACTAAAGACGTTCTCGAGGAGGAGGAAGTGCCATACTCAGGAATCCTTACACGTCAGCTCCCAACTTGGTGCAGACAGCCGGCCCCGAAGCGCTCGAAGCCTCGCACCTGGCTGGGGAAAGATCCCAACTCATGGCTTGTAAAATACACGCCTTCGTCTTCTGCAAAGTTAAACACATTTGGAAACTTCTTATTTGAATGTGGAATGAGTTCCTAACAGATTACCTTTTTTACCCCAACTACTTTGGATTGAAATCTACCCTTTTTGAGGCAATGAAGACACTGAACCATAAAATATTGTTTTTTGACACTTAATTTCTCCAGACCATTTTTCTAGGGAAGTAATCTGAAATAAAGATGCATTGATGAATTTTAAAAGTTTTCTTTTTCTCTCGGAACACCATTATTTAGGTGAGGAGCAGGCATGGGGCACCAGAATCTTGATTATTGGCATTTTCCATGATAACATTTGGGGACAAAGGGCTTTCTCTTTGACCTCAGCTAACAAATAACTCATGTGTGTGTGGAAACCCCCCCCCCACACACACACACACGCTCCAGCGTCCCCCTGTGCACCCGCCTTCTCCCAGGAGGAGGGACAGAAAGGAAGCTCTTTCTCTATTGCCCAAATCCTTTGATTGCTCATTTACTGAGTTTAAAGTTGCTTAGTTTTTACCTGGCCTTCTCACTGTCTGCTGGTGTAGGTGTGAGCGTCAGCCTCACCCCGTTGGGCAGAGTCCCCAGATCCCATGGGCCACATCTTGCAAAACCGATGGTCTTCTCTGTACGTTTGCAGGAGTTTATACTTATTCTCGCCTTTGTGAGACTTCTCTTCTTCCTCCATCTGCCCCTGAAAGGAAGGCATTGCGCTCACCTGAAATTTCAGGGAATGTCCTGGTCCCATTTATTAACAAGCGTAGGAGCCGCCGTGATGGTAGTGGTAGAGTTCTCACAACCGCTCCATGTGCTGAAAATGTACTACATGCCAAGGTTGTTTGTTTTTTGCACGTATAATCTCCCTAATTCCTTTA
>NW_017731382.1:2599816-2602038 GCF_001890085.2 Hipposideros armiger | reverse complement strand
GGGGCCTCCCTGGGGGAGTGGGGCCGGGCAGGGCTGGAGGGATGGTGAGGGGAGGCTCTTACCTTTTAGTCTAAATGACTAGATGACCACCATAAACTCTTTTATTGAATTGCTTTCAGCAATAAAAGACTTTGGGACTTGGTAATGTTAATTATTTTTCTCATAACCTTTCCTTTTTCAAAAGCGGTCATTGCTTTCCAAGATATAGACCTATAACAAATATTTTGTGAAATAAATTTAAAACTTCACGTTGAAAAAAACTGACTACCGGCAATCCCTCCAGTGAACATAATGTGAATATCAAAACTACGCAGAGTTTAGGAATATGCCTTAATAGAGATTTTTAAGCCCCTTGGCCTAAATGCAGTTAAAGCTCCAATGGGAATCATATTGGGTTCTGTTTGATTACCCAGAGATGCAGAGACCAGCTTCCAGTTTCCATGCCGACTCTGCAGGGTGAGGCTTCATGCACCAGAATGACTTCCATCTTGGCCACCACAGAAAACCACAGGGAAGGGCAATGTATGAAGACCTGGAGGCTTTGGGGTGACTTCAGTAGTGGCTGGCCTTTTGAAAAAGCACTAACAAATCAAGGAGACAGAGTAAACCCAAATATTTGATTAAGTCCTCAGGTGAGCAGGTGGGCAGGTAAGCCAGCTAGCTGGCAGTGGCAGGCGGAACCCCTGTGGATGGGAAAAGGAGCCAGGCTTGGAGAGCGACCCCTGGTGGACGAGGAGCCTTCCTGCACTTGACAGACTGGGAGCTCCTCCAGAACCCCTGTCCGCCTCGTCCTCCTGTGCTGCTCTCTCCTCCTCACCTGAACAGAAATGGCTGCTCGAAGCTACGATGGCCCGGACACTGCAAGCCCTGTCCCTCCCCACCACCCCTCCCTGCTGCCCCATGCACATATCAGATGTGTGTTTCTCAGATGCGAGTCCAAAATGTGAGCCTGGTTCCTGTGGGAAAAAGTGGNGAACCCTGGTCTGACCCTGGAGCCAGTGCTTTGAGCCGACGTAGGACCCTCTGGCAGGGCGCCCAGCACATAGTAGGTGTGCGGCAGGTGTCCAGGGAATGTGTAAGAGGACAGACCTCCCTGTATGTGGCAGTGCAAGGCCCTCGGACCTACCAGGGCTGCGCCCAGGTCCCCACTGCGCCAGGACTTACTCTGTGGACAACTCCCCCACCTGGGCAGCCCAGCGGGGGACGGCATTCTTGCCTGTGATTCTGGACGCTCGGTGGATGCGGCCTGGCCCTTGGGACAGTGTGGGGTGGACATGCTTGTACGAAACACGTCACCCAAGCTCTGTTTCCACATCTCACTGTGTCCCAGGGTCTAAAAGGCAAAATTGGGGGGCCTGGTGAGCCTCTGCCCACCTCCCCCCTCGGCACCCCCTTCCTCTCCCCCGTCCCCAGCTTTAGCCCCAGAAGCCCAGGGCTGCTGGCCACTTACTCTCATTCCCACGTGGGGAGGTCTTTGTATTTGAAAAGCCATTGTCTTGAAATAGGGAAATACTGGATTCTAAAAGGCTGTAAGCCTCACGTTGGAAGTTCAGGTGGCCACTAAGCCCGAGTGGCAGGTACTCTGTGATGGGGGTCAGGGTGCACCCTGCTGGCGACCCTGAAATCATCCTTCGGGCTCACACAGTCTCCCTGTAGGACCCACCTGCTTTCCTGCCAACACGCCCCACTCAGCCCGAGGGAGAATAAAAGCTCTTGGCTGCTGTTGCTAAGGATTCTTGTTACCAAGAAAATCCATGCTTGGATAAACTGCTGGGTGTGTTAGAGGACAAAAGTCAGGGTTAAGCCTGGGCTTCCGCCTCCTACAAAGCACAGGGCGGCAGAAAGGAAGCACAGCTGGAGGATCACAGGCAAGGCTTAGCAGCTGGATTTCCTCCAGGGAAGGCGGGCAACTGGGCGAGCCTTTTGTCTTCTGGCTCCCCCCCTCCCCCCCTCCCTCCCTCCCCCTCCTTCTTTCCCTCCCTCCGGAATCTCTGCCCGACTCCCCCCTTCATCTTTCTGCAAGGCTTCCTTTGCTTCCTCGTCTTGCCCAGTTTCTCAGTTGCAAACAGCAGAACCCACTGTGACTCAGAGCTAGTCTCAGCATGAAGGGGCTTCCTCAAAGGACCTCGGTGAGCTCGCAGAACCCTTAGGAAGGCCCAGGACTTGGGGTTAGAGGCCACGAGCCCAGGAACCCGCCCAGGCCTCGTGGGCGTCCACAGAGC
>NW_017731382.1:2519576-2597088 GCF_001890085.2 Hipposideros armiger | reverse complement strand
CCCCTGTCCGCCTCGTCCTCCTGTGCTGCTCTCTCCTCCTCACCTGAACAGAAATGGCTGCTCGAAGCTACGATGGCCCGGACACTGCAAGCCCTGTCCCTCCCCACCACCCCTCCCTGCTGCCCCATGCACATATCAGATGTGTGTTTCTCAGATGCGAGTCCAAAATGTGAGCCTGGTTCCTGTGGGAAAAAGTGGAATCCATCAGCAAATGTCAAAATGTTTTCTCCAGATTTCTAAATGAGCATTTCCACTCAGTGTAATTCCCCTTGGGAGCTGCCTGGCCGCCCGTTTTCCCATCGACACAATGAGTCAGTTTGCTGCTCCCTAGGAGCTGGGGGGTCCTGAGGCCCATCGCTTCACCATGGTCTCGTGGTCACATCCAGGAGAGACCCTGCCACACCCCCGGAGTGGGCTCCTTCTCTGGGTAGCACCAGTTAACCTCCGGAATCTGGTATAACTGGAAACCTTTATTGGAATTATCCAAGCCATTACCCCGCTCACTGTATTAGCTGTGCCCTCGAGCGCTCTTGACTGTATCATGGGGATGGAGTGCTTTGTCAATTGGAACTCAAGCCTCCCGATCTTAATTAGAGATGTGCCAAAGTACCTGAATTTAATGGAGAAGGCTGGCAGACAGTTCTCTCTCACCCCTCTTGCATGTAATGACTTCATTACTGATTGCTGGCCACAGCCATGCAGAAATTAACGAAGCCCTGTGGAGGAGCGTCGGGCTTGATGCGCAGCTGCCTCTGATGGCAAGTCCCACGCCCAGCTGCAGCTCTGCTCCGACTGCAAAGCAGGGGAAGCCAAGATGTCGGCATGCGGCCCTCCAGCCCCTGCCCACACTCAGCCCAGCAGCCTGGGTGGTAAGGATGCATTATTCATGCGCTAGCGCCCATCCTCCGATAATTCAATATTCTGCTCTCAGTAATCCTTTCCAGCGTTATCTGTATTCATCCTCTTGTTTTGAAAAGAAGGCTGTTAAGTAATTGTTAAACATCTCTCCTGCTCCCTGAATAAATTGGAGATACCGAAAAATAATAGGGATATGATTGCCACATATTCATTTGGTCATGTTTGCTCTGGTTTAGACAGCGCTGCAGCATTCCAGAACCATCCAGCAGGGCCCAAGTCCCGCCTCTTTTTGCAACAGAAAGACCCCCTGACACAGTACTCCTTCCTGCTCCTAGTCACGCGTCAGCCGCCATGGGGCTGCCGGCTCTCACCGTCAGTGAAGAAGCAGGTGGTGATCCCATTCACGTGGAAACTCTGCCAGCCTGATTCTCTTATTTAAGCTAAATATTTCTGTTTGAAACAGGAACATTTTAACTATGACATCCATATGCTTTACAAAGTGAATTTGCAGGTTCAGATTTCCCTAGTGCAAGCATCGGCTTGTGAGCACAATAAATACAGCTGGAGGAAGCTGTTTCTGTAACGCTTAGCTGGAAGGAATAAATAGCACCACAGAATCAGGGCTCTGAGTAAAAGGGAGAACGGTTCCCGGAACTTCCACAAGGAGAGAGACACCGGCAAGTTCACCTGGAAAAGAAATCGTCACTGTAGCTTTTACACAGAAAGAACAACACATTCCAGGAGAGCAGTTTAGGACGAGGCCCATGGACTTGACCATGGTTCCCAAGGGAGCCATGCGCTGGCTGAACTTGGGGGCTAGTGGGGCAGAGCCCCTCGGTGGTGAGGTCTGCTGGGGTTTGCAGGTGGAGCACAGACGGGAGAGCCAGCGGTTGGTCAGCAGGAAGGTGACCCTGGGGCGCAGCGGCCTCCTCACAGCTCTGCCCAGTCTTACCAAGGCTGTTTATGGAGCTCTGCTTGGCACTGGCCGTGAGCTGCCACAAATAAGCTGAGGCACTTAACACCTCCCATCCGGAGAGTTTAATCTGAGCCCATACGGTCACAGGTACCTACAAGCACATCTGCCTGTTACGTAAATACCTGCTGAGGCTGGGCTCTTGCTGTCAAACCTGCCTTCACCCTCCTGACTTTCGGTCATGTGGACCTTCCATTCCACTGCCTCCCGTCCCCCTCCCACCGCAGACACTGCGCTGTGCTGCTCTCCTTCCCGGTTGGACACTGTCGTTTCAGTCAGGCCTTTTCTCTCCTTGGCCTCCGACATGGCTTCTGCCAGGCCGCCCTTCGCACCTCCCTTTTGTCATCTGCTCACAGCTCGTATTTGCATCTGCCCTTCGGGCTCTCTGTCACCCCCTCGACGTTTCCTGTTTCCCAGCTTGTTACGTCATCAGCCCCAAACCTCCACAGGCCCCCCCAGAAAGCTTTGCACACGTGCGTTGTGGACGCCCCAGACTCACATGCCTGACCGCTGGGATCTGCCCTCTGCTGCGTTCATTTCTCCTCGACCCTGAGAGCCTTTACACGGAGTCACGGCTCCCCTATTCACCCTGTCCAGGGGCTCCCTGGGGCTGCTGCACACTGGACGGTGATTTAAAACAGTGCTTCTCAACCCCAGGGATTGCCCCGCCCCCGACCCCAGCCCCGTGGGACATCTGGCAGTGTCTGGACACATTCCGATTGTCACAGCTGGTGACTCCTGGCATCGAGTAGGTAGAAGCCAGGGATGCTTTTGAATGTCCTGCAGTGCCCAGCACAGCCCCTGACAACAGGTAATTACCCAGCCCCAAACACCCATCGCTGGGACACGGAGAAACTGGTTGGTAAGATGGCCTTACATCAGGGTTTGCCATCTGCTAGCAGCATGACTGTTCACTGCCATGTGACTCCTTACCTCTCCTGGGAAACAGACTCGACAGCCTCGCGCCCGTGGTTTTATAAGGACTAAATGACCTGATGCCTCTCAGGTGCTCAGCGGTTACCCTGGCACGTGTGCACACGCACACCGGGCTGCCATCACTGTTGTGCCTCCTTGGTTTCTAAAGCCCAAGCTGCAAACTGCCCCTCTCACGTGTTTGTTTCGTGTCCCTCGTCCTCTCAAAACCCTTCGCTGGCCCCTGCTCTACAACTGCTCTGGGAGGGCTCCCCGCTGCCCGGCCCTCACTGCCAGTGTCTGAGCCGGTCCTGGACCCTGGGCTGGTCAGGACCTTCCCGGAACGTGCTGTTCCCCACCCCCACCCCAGGGATTTGCCTGATCTTCAGGACCCTCTGACCCACACCTGCCGCTCCATCTAGGACTGCATGGCTGCATGGGGGCGGTGTCCAGAGCAATTCCGCCTGCAGAGCTCTCACCTGTCACCTGCTGGGAGGCTCTAAGCCTGACCTGGGCATTGCAGCCAGCCTGTCCTTTCCCAGGTCTGTGCTCAGGTGTCCTGGGAGCACGCTGGGGTAGGGGGTGGGGCTCCGAGTGCCCTTCCTTCTCCTGAGTCCTTCCCTGAGGGGCTCCCTGAGGCAGGCGCCCCTCAGCTGCTGAAAATACATGCCAGGAGGCCTCAAGGGACAACTTACTAAGTGATGCTAGCGTATCAGGAGGCCTCACACTTGGAAATGAACTCGGGGGCAGGACAGCTGCCTCTCATGTCTGACACTGACCTGCTCCAAGGCCACCTGTTTGTATGGAGACCTTCCCTCCTTGCTGTTGGGCCCGGGGTGCCGCTGCTCCCGCCCCCTGACTGCACACGGCCAGTCTGGGGACAGTGGTGTCCAGCCCGAGGTCCTCGGGAATTCCAGCGCAGTCCCCTGGTCTGAGCCCCCTGTCACCTCCCCCCACAGGCTTACCTGAGCATCTCACAGAGGCGCCTTTGCCCAGTCACTCTGCATCATGTCACCTGGCCCTGGTTATAATGTCACCCCCTGAGAGTACCGCACTGACTCGTCCCCTGCCTTCTCTGTGAGCTGTGCCCTGGAATCAGGTCTGCGCCTGTCCCATTTATTCCTCAGAGCGTCCAAAGGGCTTAGCTGAGCCCCTGGCATACAGTAGGTGCTCATAAAAGTTTACCGAACACATGATGAGTCCAAGATGGATGGAAGGCTCTCCTTCTGCCCATAAAGATGGAAGGAGTGGGGAAGGCAGTGAGACGTGGCATCGTAATGTCTTCACAAAGGCTCCCCCTTGATTCAGGCCGGGACCAGGGCAGGGCCCTCGTTGGTGTGCATGGTGACACCTTCCAGGTCAGTGGTAGTCTTCTCAGATTCTGTGGGCCAAAGGTCTCTGCAGTCTTCAGAGTCACCCAGGACTCTGAGGGAGCGTGAGGAGTAAACGTGGCTCCGCCCTGGAGCTGTCCTCAGTCAGCTCGCATGGAGGTCACTGAGTGGCTCTGGTTGAGCCCCTTCAGTGTGCAGGAGTCTGGACCATCGTCCCAGGAGCAGGGGCTCCTGGCTGCCACGCCTGGTGGGCTGGCTGCGGAGAGCATGGTTAAGGAAATGGCAACCGTCCAGGACAGACTGTGGAAGCTGCTCAGAGACACAGGCTGGGTGCAAAAGGACGCCGCAGGCCCATGGCCATGTGAGTGTTCACCCGCAGCTCCTCCGTGGCATGTTCATTACAGTTTCTGTCACAAGGCGGGTCCCAGCAGGTTACCTGTGGGCTCTCGAGACCCACTCTCATTTCCCCGCCTCCCGCCCTCCTCAGCCTGAGCTGCCCCAGGCACCTCCCCGCCGATCACCCAAGGGAGTGCTCGTTAACTGAGCTTTGGTTCCGGCCAGATGTCCCAACCCCAGGTCCTGTGCCCGTCCGTCGTGCCCACACGCCCCCCTCTACACTGCACTCGCGGGGACAGCGACTTCCTAGAAGGAAATGTGTCTGTGTGGGACTGTAAGTGGACCATACGTCACTGCCCCTGAGACACCGCAGTGCTTGCGTGCTGCTCTTAAGCGTGGACTTGGTGGCTTTCGCAGGGTTTGAAATCCAGAGCTAACAGGTGAGCTCGTGGGCAGCTGCAGAAAGCACTCTAGATTTGGGGCTCACACAGCCCTTGTTTGACTCCTGGGCCCACTGCTCACCAGCCCTGTGACCTGAGGTGGTTATTTCACTCCTCCGAGCCGATGTTTCTGCCTAGAAGCTGCAGATAACACCAAGTATTTCACTGGGTTCTTTGGAGGTAGATTATATGGACAGTAGCTGTTTCAGTCCATCTAGCATTGCTTCCTCCTCCGCTAGCAGGGTCCCCCTTCTCTATGGGGAGTGCATTTAATTTGGGCCAATCTCCCCACCTCCCCTGAGGGATGGGCACATGACCCAGCCTTGGCCAAACCAATCAGCCTAGAGACTTTCAAAGCTCTGGGATACTCATATTACCAGGATGAACCCATCAGCTCAGGGACACTCCCATGATCAGGTGAATTATCAGCTGGACCCAAGGGCCTCTTTAGAACACAGAGACTTCGAGGGGCCTGGAGTCATGGAGCTTTCTGGATGTATAAGAAGTTTCTTTCCTTTTCACCCATGGAGCGTGATTGAGAATTCCTGTACCTGGCGGCCACAGTGCCCGGCACACAGCAGATGCTGGGTGTTTGAGGGTGGGGGTTGCACCCCAGGCTCTGGGGGGACAAACAGGTGGTGTTGTGTCCCCGTGCAGGAACTGGCAGCAGCGGGCTGTGGTTGGGTGGAAAGGCCCTTCACAGTCGTCATACGACCACGGCCCCCTGAAACGTCTGGAGGAACAAGGGCGCCTCCCTTGAGCCCTCAGCGCTCAGACTCTTAGCAGGATGGAGAGCCCCTGGCTTAGAATGGGCGCTGAACAAAAATGCATTTCTGGAGTGCAGCTCAGAGAGAGATTTCCTTCTTACTCAGTAATTCCCCAGCACCCAATAGAGGCTAATGAAAATGCACTTTCATTCCCAATTCCTCATGTAATTCATTCCTTTTCAGCCACGTAGAGCACAGTATTATATCCATGGATTGCAGGCAAAGAAAAGATTTGCCTTTCCAGAAAAGAGACTTCAGTACTCATATGTGTGTGATGAAATCCTGATGTAACTTGAGTCAGTGTTTCCGGGTCAGAGTGTATGAAGTCCCTGCAAGCATCGGTCTTGGAGGCAGGAGCTGATTTTCTGATGAACTACACAGAGTTAAGCTAGCTAAGAGCCTTGTTGAATAGGTGACAATGGGTAATCTCTCAGAATTTCAGGGACCTAAGTAAATTGAGTGGGGCACACGAGAGCGCACGCGGAGTCTTGTGTCACAGAGCGTGCCAGCCGAGCATCACATAACTGGGCCTGACAGTACCAAGCCATGAATTATTCCTGCATAATAAGGCCCCTCCAGACCAAGACAAAAGCTGTCATTACTTCATTACTCGGTTGTGTCTTATTTATTCTGGGACTGCTCTGCAGAAACCGAGAGAAAATATTTTTTCCCCGTGGAGGACTGCCTCCACCCGATGAAAATGATCTGCTTCCAATCAGAGAGCTCACAAATCAGTTATCCCCAGTGATGAAAATTCCTGGAGGTCGCTGTGGACTGAGCTGCAGGGAGGAGATCTGCTTTGTTCTCCGTGGTTGATGAGCTCTGAGTGTTGGCACCTTCCCAGTTTCCTTGCTGGAGGGTCTGCGGTCTTTCCCCGAGGAGTGGCTGCTTCTGACTTCCCTGAAGCCTTGTGATTATTGGTGAGAGGTCAGAGACCAACCAGCCAAGGGCACCTCCTCTGGGCTTTTGGGGGCCTTCAGAAAGGAGGCTGGCGGGGGGGGGGGCGCACCTTTGGAAACTCACTTGTTGGTGCAGGGCCCGCTGGGGCCTGGCTGTGACCGGGTGGCTCGGCCCACAGCTTTTGTCCTTGTGCCCGTCCATCACGGGCCCCTCCACACTGGACGCGTCACTGCTCCTTGTGATTTCCGGTCGTCTCAGCATGTGAGAGGTATACCCAGGCTCTGCGCCTTGTCAGTAAGGCACATGAAGCACTTCTCAGGAGGAGTGTTTTAGGAGGCGCAGTGCCGAGTGCTTGGGTGTCCGACCCACACAGCTCAGGGCCCCTGGGCACAGGGCCTGCACCTACACTGCTGAGGCCCTACCTGCCTCTGCATCTCACTGGCTGGTGCGTTGGCGTCTTAGTTCCTTGGGGCTGCAGACTGGGTCATAAACAGCAGACATTTATTTCTAACAATTCTGGAGTCAGGGAGGCCAAAGGTCATGGTGCTGGCAGATTTGGTGTCCGGTGAGAACTTGCTTCCCGGTTCATAGATGGCTGTCTTTTCACCATGTGGTCACATGGAGAAGGGGTGAGGGCGCTCTCTGAGGGCTCTTCTATAAGGGCTGCGGTCTTCACAGGCTCCGCCCTCATGACATCATCACCCCAAAGGCCCCGCCTCCAAATGCCATTGCCTTAGAGGTTATGGGGGGACACAAACGTTGAGACCATGGCACTGAGGAAAGTTGCTGACCCTCCCTGCCTCAGCGTCCCCTCTGTGAACGGGAGGATGATACTGCCTACCTCATAGGGCTGCTGAGAGGACCCAGGCATGTCACACGTGCAGACTGCACGTTGCCGGGCAGACAGTCGGAAACGCCAGCCTTTGGTTTTCATAGATCATGGACTGAAATACTGAATTGAAACCTTGACAGAGGAGAATAAAAACACTCATTTTAGGCACTAAAAGTGAATGTGCATTATACCTCCAAAGATGATCCAAGTCCATGGAAAATGGCCGCTGGATGTACCCAGGTTTTGAACTCCCTCCATGTGCTCAGGAATAATCCATTTGCATAAGATGGGGTCCTTTCATGAGGGAGCCCTCGCCCCAGAGAGCGCTACTGCTTGGAAATTCCTACTCCAGCCTTGTTCACCTTCCCTCAGGGAGAGCCCAGAGGGTGAAGAGCGAATGAATCGTACAGACGTTCCGCAATCTTTGTGATTTCATAAACTCGGTTTATTAGAATCGTTGCTGC
The DNA here is from genome assembly GCF_001890085.2 of Hipposideros armiger. NCBI lineage: Eukaryota > Metazoa > Chordata > Mammalia > Chiroptera > Hipposideridae > Hipposideros > Hipposideros armiger. Next base: position 2,589,275 of record NW_017731382.1, on the reverse strand, counting down.
ACCAGAATCTAGGGTGCTGGACTTGGTGACAGCCATGGTCGGGGACAGTACGGATTCCTTCTAGATGGGTTCTGGAATAGCCCTGAGGGCTGGCTGTGCATGCCATGCAGAATGGCTTTGTCTCTTTTGCAAGGGAGTGGACTGGAGCAGCATTAGCTTACAGAAAACAAAACAAAACAGCTTCCTCAAGAACTAAGCTGCCAGCTGGGCATAGGGGCACACGTAAGGTGTTTCAGGGTTCAGACATCAGAGAGCTGGACTGCTCTCAGTGAAAACTCCCCGACTCTCAGTCCTGCTCAGTGGGAACCTCCCTAAGGTTATACCTAAAGAATTGCTGACATACTCCAGTTTCAAAGCTCCGGCTCACATCCCAGGGACACAGGATTGCAGGGACCTGGATGATTCGGGCTCTGATACCTACAAGGCCCCGCCGGATGGCTGGAGAACACCAGGACACAGAGGTGGATGTGAGACGTGGACAGAAGGAGCCAGCCCAGCCGAGGAAGCGTAAGGCAGCACGGGATTCAGGAGCAGAGCCCAAGGCCAGCGCAGCGTGGCTTTGGAAGGCGGCAGGAATCAAAATGATGGTTTCCCTGTTTCCTGGTGATTTTATTTTTCACAGAAGAAACAAAATATAGTCCTTGCTTGGGAATCTTGACTGTGCTGGGTGTTTCTCTTTAGGAATGGGCTCCTGCTCAAGCATGCTGGATGCTGAGAAGGAAATCAGTTTTATTTCTTCTAACACAGTGACTTTAAACAAGCCAGCAGTCTCCCCTGGTTTTCCGAATACATAAGAATGGTTTGTAATTAACGTATTAATTGCCAGGTGCTTCTGGGATGCTTGAGGATGCTTGAAACAGGACTTGAGTCCTTCAGTGCTGCTCCACCCAAACTGTGTCCGCCATAAGCTGGTGCAGCCAGCCCTCATCTCTATACAGGGGAGCTCCCCACTGGGAGGTGCGGATTATCACAGTCTGAATTTGGCAGTTCCGTGCAACATTTGCCTTGGGGTGCCCCTGTGAAAATAGCTAAAAATGGGGACTTTCGGACAGAGAAATCATCACCTGGGAAAGCTAAATACTGAGGCAGCTGAGAGCTGGCAAGGAATTTCCAAGAAGGTAATTGTACAGAGATGTTAAGTAAACAAGGCTGATGTTTATTTAACCGATGCTGGCCATTAAGAAATGTTTCCTTATTCAAAAATAACCACCGTTTGCAGAAGCAATCTCCAGTTTTCCCAGCTCTTTTGCACATGTGACCCCCATGCACCCTGGGAGGTAACGAGAACAGGCTCTGTGACCCTGGAAGCTGAGAGACTGAAGCTCAGGGCAGGGTGGCTGAGCCTGGACTCAGATCGGACCTCCTGACTGCCAGATGCTTGGGTTCCTCTCCGGACATAAATAACGGACTCCCGCTCGCCAGCCACCAGGGAGGCAGCCCATTCTGTAGATACGGCCCTTGTTGGAGAAATCTCCAACTCGCGGATGTAGAAAAAAACCGCAATTAAGAGATATTTCACTTAACAAATATTTTCAAAAGAATTTTGAAAATCTCAAAAGAGTTTGCCATGAGTTTCTTTAAATAAAGAGAGTGTGTTGCACATTCAGTTCATAAGAACTGAATTTCTTCAGGGCATGCCCACTTGGTAGAGGGAGGCACGTCTGAGAGAACAGAACCCAAGCCGCTCCGGGAGGCTTGCTTGATGCTCGCAGCCATTTCTGCATGGGGAGCTCGGGCCCAGCATCTGTGGTGTAAAGGGCTCGTCTGTGGTTCCCGACTGGCACCCACGGCTGCAGAGGTCCAGGCGCACCCAGCTCCACCTGCCCTGTTCACCAGGCACTTTATTGGCAAACTCACGCTCTCGCCATGTGCCTGGCTTTTCCGCAGCTGTCTTGGAAAAGATCAGCCAGATGAAGGTGCTCCTGCAAGTCTGAGCGTCAGTGAGCTCTGCACGGTTAGCTCTGAGGGTCTGGTCTGCCAGCAGCCCTTCGTGTCCTGCCAGCCTCCTGTACCAGCACACACCGTGTACTTACACGCGCACACAGGCTTTCCTCAGGGCAACGAGCGGACACAGGCCATCCTCTGAACGGCCTGAGCCAACTGGAGGTCCTGAGGGTGAATCCTCTGCCCACAGCCCTTGCTGCCACACCCCTGGTCACCCACTCCTTCCCCTCTGGATGGCCCTCCGACCTGAGTCCACCCTTGGCAAGTCTATAGTGGCGGTTTTCAGCTGGAGGTGACTCTGTGCCCTTCCCAGGGGACACTTGGCAGCGTCAGGAGACATGTTCAGTGGTCACAAGTGCAGGACCTGCTGGTGGCATCTGGTGGGTAGAGACCAGGGGTGCTGCTAACCATCCTGCGATGCCCGGGACAGCCCCACAACAGAGGACTGTCCACCCCGAATGTCCGTAGACCGAGGCTGAGAAGCCCTGCTCGGTAGGGGAACACGGCGTAAAAGTGAAATGACCAGCCATGACTGCATAGGAGGGACCCTGGCCGAGGACTGGGGACTAGCATGGCACCTTTCTTTGGAAAACTGGAAAAGGAGAAACAGGCCCCCACACAGAATGCTACACATGAATTTTATAAATCTTGCCTAATTAAGAACAACAATGAGAAGCAAGCACGGAAACTTTTCCTTTTAATTAAAAAGTGCAGCTGGAAAACATAGCCCCGTATCTTCCAAACTGGAGTCCTCCAGGTGACCTGCACCAGCAGGTGAAGGCCGCCCCTCTGGTGGACATGGCTGAGTTACAGGCGAGGGGAACAGGTTTTCCCTAAAAGACTCCCCCTCCTGTTAATTATGAGATTATAACGAAAAGAGACACTTGCTGTTTTGGGTGCTGTTAATAATTCTCCATTTGTGACATCACCCACGTCCCCAGAGAAGGCCAGAGCGTCAGCTCCCGCTGGAGCACACAGCCTGTGCTGGATTGGGGGGATCTGTGGAGATAGTAGAAGGAGGAGGTGGAGGTGTCTGCCTGGGCAGGGGCAGGCGAGGGGGCGGGACGCTTTAATTTCACAGCAGGATGGCATTTGAATAGGAGAGCCAGATTCATCACTGCAAGAAGAAAAGCCTGCTTTGAGTCATGCAAGTATGCTGTGCCGTGGAACGCACAAGCTATATTTAGCTGGATATTGGAGAGGGTAGAAGAAGGATCTGTTTAAGTAAAGGTTTGGACAGCTGTCGTGTACAAACTCATTGCATTCCGTGTACACACATCTCCATAAGTGACGAGAAAAGAAAGCTTCCCTTTGATGGCTACCCTAAGTGTGGGTTCCAGCGCCTGGTCCCTCCCAGAAACCCTGAGGCGGCAGTCCTCGTTAGCACACATTTTAATGGGAGGCATTTGTCTGCACTGCTCAGCCGTTCCCACTTGCGTGAGACTGCCATTTACAACAACAAGTGTAATAGCATCTTTGAGCTTTTTAATTAAAAATTAATTAGGAGATTTAAGAACAAACTCATTGGGGGTTACTGTACAATAACATGCTTACAGAATTAGGCCTGAGCTTTCTGTTCCAGCTGTGTTTCAATCAATTCTCTGTCTATTAAATGTAATTACGTATGATGCTTCCTCAAAATTATAACGTAGCATTTAAAAAAGCAGCTGGGAAAACTCTATAATTTTAAGTTTGGAATTAGGGTAACTATTAAAATGCAAACAAAGGCAATCGTGGTGGTTGGTTGGTTAGTTGGGGGTTGGGGGCGACAAGAGTCTTAAAAACAAAGTTTCAGCCACAGTCCATTTGGAACGCCTTTCCCTCTGCTGCTGTCACCTTCATCTTCTGTTAGGATGTTTCCTTGGGGAATGCCAGCAGAGCCACATTGCATGACACACAATGACAAGGACCATGAGTGGAAAGAATGAATATTCTCGCACATGTCCTTGGCATGTATTTTGGTGCTTACTGCTTTTTAATGAGAGGTATTAATTGATTGAATGTTTGCTTTGGACTTTGGTCCCTTAAAAGCACATGCTTCTGGAATGCTGTTCGTTTTGGCAGTTCAGAAATGGCGCTTCAGACACTTCGGAGCAGCTTCTGTGTTCAGTCCTTTTGCCGAGTGCATCTCTCTAGCGGGTAGTGATTTGATGAGAGGGTTTGAAGGTGTGCATGGGGAGGGGCTTAGGCTTGGGGACATCCGTGTTCTCGCTCATCCCGTTTGGTGACAGCTCTGCGGTACTGGCCTCAGTTTGCCTGTCATATCGAATCCCAGCTGCTTGGTAACCTTTGTCACATGGTAGCACTGTGTCACAGCTCACAGAGAAATGAAATAATTAAATGAAATAGTTAAAAAACAGTGCTTCTCACAGAAAAATGCCAGGCTCTGGTCCTGCAGCCGACTCTCATCTCCAAATCCCGGAGAAGGTTAGTTCATGTCCAACTAGAACAGACATTTAGGAAGCTGGCAGTGGTGGGGCTCCCCAGCGGATGGCAAAAGAACACCCAGATCAGAGCAGCCTCTGAGCAGTCACAGAAAACAGAGACCCAGGCTCCTTGTGAACATAGGAGACACGGAACTTGACTTCCTCCTGGTGCTGATGGGACAGCCATGCCAAGACAGTGCCGGTCCCCTTGCCCAGCGGGACCTGCAGCCCAGCGATGTCCTGCTTTGAGAAGGAGGGAGGACGTCCTGCGGGGAGCCCCATGGCGCTCAGCGCATCAGGCACGTTTCTGTGAATCAAAGACCGATTTGACGGTGCTGCCCGACTGGCTTGGTGAACACGGTCTGTGGGCGGGCGTTCTGTCTATGGGGGCCCCACTCTTCCCGTGGTTTTCTTCAGCCATATTTGTGGAACACGTTTTCTAATGATATGCCAGGGTCTGCAAAGAACGATGTCTTCATGCTCTCGTGTGAATCCTGGTCGTCGGTATGGCCACAGGTGGAGCACGTGAAAGGGAACCGCTCCTGCTCACTGCACACGCTCACTGGGGCACCCCCACCCCCTCCTGCAGCAGTGTCAGTCTTTGCAAAAGAAAGGGCGGTTTCTTTCCCTTCTCCATTCTCCCAGTTCTCCTAACGCCATTCATTTTAGTGGAGTTACCTTCTTTTTGCTTCTTTCCTAAAGAGCAAAGTTCAAGCTCAAATTTTGTAGCATTTCCCCAGTTGTATTTATCATTTATGCCTGAATATAAGAACTGCTTTTCTAAAAGTCATTCCTCAGGAAGTGGGAGTCACGTTGCATTTGAGTTTTTAAAAGTCTCCCCTTTCACGTGGCTCTGTTTTGAATAACCACGTTTAAACTCGGGACGACACGTTGGGCCGAAAGAACCCCGCTCAGCTCCAGCTCAGGATGCTCGTGGCGGGTACCTGCGAGGCTTGGCAGGGGAGAGGTTTTTTGCAGCAATAAGGAAAACTTGGTCACCCTTGGCGGCTATCCCACAGGCAGGACTTCATATTTGTAAGCAGTATGTGTTGCTGTACACGGGCCTTTGAAGAAAAGCAACGCAGGAAGCAGTTATTCTGCAGATAACTGATGTGCACCTACCAAGAAAAATAAAAAAGAGAAACAAACTGTCCTCGTGTTATATAAATGAGTACTTGGAGTAGGAAGCAATTTCCAAGAACACATTTCTACGAGGAGTCAAAAAGTGCTTAACTGCCAATATCTGAGATGAAAGGGGAAATGGTGCACTCTGTAAGAGGGTGACATGAGTCAGACGGGGGCCCCCGAGATAACAAAGACGGACGTCCAAGACGTGTGCAGAGTCTGAATAAAATCATCGGCTCATCAGATGTGAGATGGAAAAAGCAGTGTTTTCGCATTAATATTTTCTGTGTGGTTTCCATATGCATAGGTGCCTAAATTAGCCACTTAGAATTCACTGATAGACCCTGGGCTTTTCATCCGACCCTAGGAGCTGTTAAGGTGTATTTTGGGAAATCTTACTGGAACCTGATTCCTCTTATTGGAAAAAGAAGGACTCACCGTACATTTGGGCACATGTGCTTTTCTTTACGTTGTTTTCTAACCTGGGGCCCAGGCTCCAGGGTCGGAGACTGCTGGTGGTGGTGGTGGAAAGAGTTGGCCACTGTTGACCGTCCGTCCGTTCCGCGTTGCCAGGCGCACACAGCTCTGATTTCAGCCGACAAGTCCCTGAGTGTGCAGGAGCTCTCAGCGTTTGGTGAACATCAGGACGGCCTGTGGAGTTGACTAAAACTCCAGATTTTCATTCATCATGTCCCAGAGGCAGGTGGGACCAGGAATCTGAACGTTGACTGTGTATTTCAGCGTAACTCTATGGAGGTAGACTGAGGAACCCACTTTGAGAGGCACGGGTCCTGGGCTGAGGGGGCCATCTCTGCGAAGAAGCCGTCACGCTGAGGCCTGAAGAGGCGCTCCAGGAGGCAGTCCCCGTGTGCAGACCCAGCGTCGGGAGAAAGCCTGGGCCCTGGAGCTCCACACAGAAGTCCAAGTGAAGGAAGCAGGCTGTATGTGGACAGTGAAGAACTGACTTTACCCAAAGAGGCTGGCCTCTCCCCTCTGCCACAGGGCAGGGACTTCTAGGCCTGTCCAGCAGGAGTGTCCTCGTTTGCTACTGGACAGTCCAGCAGTGTGACCTACAGTGGGCCTCGGGGAGGCACCATATCGGTTCCGCCTCTGGAGATCGGGGGCTAATGCAGTAGCCAGGCCTCCAGGACGGGCTGCCACCAGGCCAGCCCAGTGGGCAGTGGGTGGTCAGCCCCAGTGAAGGCCCTGGACACGGAAGCCTCGGGCAGCTTCCCCGTCTGGCTGTGCCCTGGAAGACGCCGGGGGAGGTAACGTGGTCCAGGACTCGGGGAGCAGGCGGCCAGAGCTTCGAATGCGGCCCCTCCCAGTCCTTGCCTCGCTGCTCTTCGAGGGTCTGACTTGTCTCCTGTTACTATAACCAGTCTGTAAAGACAGCGCTTTCGAGTTCTCTGAGGTGTTTTAGTCAATCATCGCCCCTGAGGGAGTCTGGGGACCCCAGAATAGCCAGCTGGTCAGAGTGAGGGTGCCCTGGGGACCCTGAGCTTGTGGCTGGGGTCTGAAGTCCTGGGCCGACGTGGCCAACTCCTCTGCAATGTGCCTCGTGCTGGACAAGCCTCAGAAACACAAGGTTGAAAGAAAAAAAAGTTTCCCAAAGTTATGTACAGTGTGCTACCACTTAAGTCAATTTCAAGAAGGATAAAACAATGCCATACAGTGTTGATTAGCATATGTTCATATAGTTTATACTTTAATAGATGGCATTTATGTAAAGTGCACAGGTAAATGTATATGCTGTTTTTACATGAATACATATACTTATTCATTTCTATTTCTATGCAAAGTATTAGAGTTTGGAACTAGAAAGATAACCACCACCCCCACAGTAGCGGCTGCCTCTGGGGTCAGGATGAGAAAAATGACAAGCTGTTAACGTTTGTTAATTATAGGTGGTGATTATTAGATATTTGTACTATGATTCTGTGTGTTTTCCTATATTTACAACTAATGCAGAAAATAAGGAATTGAGGCAAGGGAGACAGCAGAGCCTTCGGTGTACTGTGACAGGACCTGGTGGCCGAGGCTCAGGGGCAGGACACTCTGAGGAGCCAGGTGCCGCTCAGCGTGGACAGCGCACAGCAAGCGAGAGGGCGCTCACATGTCATGTCGGTTCTCCGGTGACGGCTTCTTTAGGGACAAGCACGTGAGCAGGGCTCTCTAACTGTTTGACCTGCAGAAGAAGGGCTGCAGGAGTTGCCCATCTTTGGATGCCCCTGGATGCCCAGGTGATGGTCACCAAGAGGGCGCAGCTGTGGGACTCTGGTCTCAATGCGAAGTGTCCCCAAGCCGCCCTGAGAGCTGCCCCCTCCTGGCCACCTCCCCCTCGCGGTGCCCGTGCCCGAGGCATGCATCGGTCTGAGCCACGGCCTGGGCAGCCTGTGATAGGGGGAGGGGGAGGCCTAGCCCTCCAGCTGAGAACACCTGCGGCCCTTCTCTCGGGCCTGGGCCGGTGCCAGCCCTGCCTCCTGCCACTGACATGCTCCTCGGGTGGCTGTGGCTTCTTTCCGTCTAATTATGCTCAGCAGTGGCACAAGTCAATAAAAACCCCATCTGGCTCTCACATCGCAAAGGCTGTAGATGCCTGGAAATTCATTTGTGCTGAGCTGAGCACGTGCTTCTGAGTCACAGGTGCCCGGAGTCAAGGTGACACGGCAGGAACACAGCATCAACACGGGGCCATGTGTCCCCCTCAGTGGGAGGAGCGAGGCGTGCGTTCCGGTTGTTCATATGGTCAGTGGGGCTGAGGATGGCTCACAGCACGTGTGGAGACCTGCCCGCACCGGGCACTGTGTGGGCTTTTTACCACTGAACCCCTGGTCGGTCTGACTGGGCACCCAATGAAATAGGCCAGACATCACAGGTTCACCGTCGCAGACTTCACATTCCGAGTGCCCTGAGCACTAAGCTCGGCTTTGGAAGCAGGCTGAGCACGGCCTGGGCCTGAGCTCTAGGATCAGAACTTGGGGGGAGGGGACACACTGACCAGCAAGCAGGCAGGCAGGTCCGAGGGCGGGGCTGCCCTGACGGAGAGGAGAGAAAGGGAGAGTGACAGGACGAATGGATCCCGTCACTGTGCTGTGGGCTGTGCTGGCAGCGTGCCCTCCTGGGCACTGGCCCCTCAGCCACCCCAGGCTTCCAGGCACCCACCGTGTTTGCAGCACTGGACCTGGCCACCTCTCTGTCACATCCGTCCCCCGTGATCTCCTTTTGACACCACACCTGCCATCCCTGCCAGGGCCCCCAGGGGCCAGCTTCAGGGGTCTGTGCAGCAGCGCCGGTCTCTAGAAATTTGACAGTTCTTAGCCACGAGGGTGGGTGGGCAGCCTCCTGCCCTGGGGTTACCTGCAGTAATCCAGCACCTGCAGTTACGGTAACTGCCCGTGTGAGTGCGAGCAACAGTCCCGTCCAGTGAGGCTGTGGCCCTGGTCCCACTCCCCACACAGGATGAAGCAGGCCTTTCCAATTCCACCTTTGAATTCTACCAATAATTCTAGTAAAAACTTGATAATTAAATTAGAATCAGCCTATAGGTTTTGAACATGAAAGGAGAAACAATTTGCTGAGATAAGTCAATTTGGAAAAAAAAAATGTAACTGCAGTATTATGTATTTATGGAGTAGAAACTGATTTTTCCTATCCAATTTTAGCTCGCTGTTTCACGTTGGGTGATAAATGGGTGCTTCTGATAACAGTAAGTGCCTCTGATGGAAACGCGGTGGGTCTCACGTCACATTCTCTCCAGACCCAGGTCAGTGATTAAAAATGGTCACTAGGGTTTGAAAACCTCATCTGAAGGACCCCGGCTAATCAGAGTGGGAGTGGTGTCTGCCCGCTAATACCCGGGCTCCCCGGCCCTCTGCACCCGCCTTTTCTCCTCGATAATTCTTACCTCAGTGCGACTCATCCCCTGCCCGTGAACTTGGAGCCCCTTCCTCTCGGAAGCCTGCAAGGGCGGCCTGGGGTTGACCGAGACCTGCAGGCTGGTCGGCACGCGCCCTTCAGAACTCTCCTATGCCACGTCCACCCTGCCCTCAGGACAGGTCAGGAAGGAAGACGGCACATTGGCCGTGCCCGTCGCCTGCTTTCTGCCTGGTTGGTCCCCTCACAGGAAGTCTGTGGTGGAACTGCCTGACAGGCCCCTGCTCGGGCTCCTGGGGGTGCCCGCTGCCAGCCTGGGCCCCAGCCTGGGTGTGGGAGTCAGGACGGTGGCGGGGAGGCTGCGAAAGAGCCCATGCGGCTGAGTGAGTTACCGGCGAGACGTGGGCTTGGGGGGGGTTTTGCTCATCGGACAGCAAAGGGGGTCAGAGGAGTGGAAGGGGAGCTGAGCACTAGGTTTGGGAGGATTACTGAATTACGTAGGGTGGGAAGTTGAGAAGGAGATGAGTGAATTTGGGGGCAGCTAAGGGGGAGGGGCGGCCGACAGTGAGTGGGTGGGGGAGGGGTTTAAAGTAAGAAACGTGTGGCTTGTGAACGCACCCTCTTCGGCGAGTAAGAAACGTGTGGCTTGTGAACGCACCCTCTTCGGCGTTCTTTGAGGAGCTCCGTAGAGAATGGGAGGACCTCTGACCGCTCTGCGTGGCTGCACGGGCGCTTCTTTACCTGACTCCATTCCGGGCCGAGGTTCCGAGCGGTGGCTCACACGTGGCCCTGTCGTGTAGGACCTGGAGCCCAACCCTGGGTTTGAATTCCGGTCCAGCCACTTGGAAGCTGGTTGGGAGGCCTTGAGCAAGTTGCTTAGCTTCTCTAAGCCTCAGTGTCCTTAGCTGTGAAACGGGCACGCTAAACAGTAGCTCCCCAATGGGGTTGTTCTGAGGTCCAAGTGACGTAAACGGAGGCTAGACGGTGCAGGCTCACTGCACTGTCAGCAGTCAGTGGTCCGCGGCGGCGTGCGTCTTGGTCCTTCTCACTCTCCTCGCCTCTCCTCCATGTTCATGCCTCGCACCCCCAGCTGTTGTGTATGCTCTTTGTAGGATCTGTGGGTGCCCCAGAGCCTTCTCAGTGTGCGGTGCACAGTGGGGCTCAGTGAGGCCCGCTGGTGGGTGTGTGATCCCATCGCCCCAGCAGGCTCCTCCCTGTCAGGGGACCAGTCCTGTGGTCTCGCTCACCGGCGGGGCTCCTCTCCGGCTGTGCTGCCCGTGTCCGAGCCTCTGGATGCTGGTGGTGCAGGTCTTACGAGGGTAACGTGCGTGCACGCGCGCGCGCGCACACACACACACACACACACACACACACAGGCCCTCACCGAATGTCTCTGCAAGGAATCATAAATCTGTAAGCACATTAATTCCTCGGCAGCCAAAGACACACAATTGTCTAAGGGGTAATGACTGGAAGTGCATAGAGCAGGAAAAACCATCAACGGCCCAAAATATAATAAGCAAAGAGAAGCAACAGGAGGTTTGCTGATGGATGGGCGTTGGACTTTCTCTCTGTTCATCCCAAAGCCCAGTGCCAGCCTGGTTCTGTGACTTCTGCTGCCTTTTTGACCCCAAAGGAGCAACAACAGCCAGCCTAGGTCTCGGTTTTTCTCTTGAGAGTAACAAGAAGTCACTGACGGACTGTAGACAGAGCAGTGAGATGACGAGGCTGCATTTTGGAGAGTTCACGTTGCCCGCTGTGTGGATGGGGGCATCAGCCGGACAAGAAGCTCCGTGGGAGGGGAGATGAGGATGATGGGCTGGAAATTTCCGAGACACGGTCCCAGCTTCTGCAGGTAGCTTTCAAGCTGGAGAGGAGACTTCACCAATTTTCCTTTTGTCAAATAGAACAATATTTACTGTAAAGGGCAAAAGCACTGGATGTGGCAGAAGAACGTTTTTGATGTCAGCTATTTCTCTGAAATTTGAAGAGCCCTCCTCTTTGGTTGGCTCCTTTCAAGCCATCTTCCCTTTTCACTGTCACCATCGCATCACAGATTAAAGCTCTTCCAGGCATTTTTTATCAGTGCTCCTCGCACAGGTGAGATGAAAGTAGATGTAAAAAGTGATAGGATTTCCACGAGCAGGATGAGCAGTTGATGGAATGAGTGGGGAAGGGAGAGGGGCTGCAGCAGGCAGTCTGCAGGGGGACTGGCGCTTCCCTCTCTGGGGCTCAGTGTCTCATGGGGAGAGAATTTGGGGTCCAAAGGCTTTCTGTTTGGGGTGGAACACATGGAGTCCCAGGCCAACCTTTCAAGGGCATAACATCCTCAATTTCTTAAGCTTATTTGTCACACTCACATGGATGCCATCATTAGTTATTTAATTATGATGTGTAAAACCAGAAGTTAATGAGGAGACAAATGATGCAAGGTGATCATTTCGCCTCCCCAAGGTAATGAACTTCCATCCTGACCTCCGACGTCGGGGCTGGAAAGCAGGTGCCTGTGAAACACCTCTCGGTGGGCAGACCTGAGGATGTAGGGACATTAATCACACATCTCTGCCCCACGTGAGGGGCTTAGGGAGGACAGAATGAGCATGGTGACACCACACAGCGTGGCCTGGTGCTGCTCTGAGCACACCCTCCGGGGGTCAGTTCTATGCTGGGCTCCATCACACAGACGAGGGGCCAGAGGCTGAGAGGCCAGGTGGCCTCCGTCCAGGCCCGCATCCCAGCCCTGCATCCCAGCCCGGCGGTCCCTCTGTATTCCTACTGTAACGAGCACTTCCCAGTCTGCATGGAGAAGAGAGAGGGCCCCAGACACCTGGCGTGACACTGTGATTATGGTCAGAAATATGTGTTTGGCCTCTGCCCGCTTTCTGGCCCAGAGCTCCTAAAACCCTTCCTGGGTGATGAGTGCCACAAGGTGCTTCTGGTTATGTTAATGAGATGACCTTGGGACTGCACCTGAGGGTGGGGCTGGTTGCCAGTAGGAGCCAACATGTAGTTAAAGTCCCACCCCCTGATTTCCAGAGGGGAGACGGGCTTGATGTTGAACCAATCTCCAGTGGCCAATGACTCAGTCATGACAATGTAATGAAGCCACCATAAAACCCAAAAGGACAGCTCCTGGGGCCCCTTTTGTGGAGACTTCCATCTTGGGGGATCCAGGACGCCTCCACTTGCCACCATCCTGGGCCCCAGGCTCCCTGAGGACTGAAGCCCTGAGTTCAGGACCCTGCTCTGTGTGTCTCTTCATCTGGCTGTTTAATGTCCTTTGTAATAAGTCAGTAATCTGGTGAGTAAATGGGTTTTCCTGAGTCCTGTGACCGTCCTAGCAAATTGCTCAAAGCCAAGGAAAGGGCGTCACGGGAACCTCTGACTTGTAGCCCGTTGGTCAGAAGTCCAGGTAAGAACCTGGGCTTGTCCCTAGCGTCTGTAGTGGGCAGTGGTGTGTGGGACTGAGCCCTTTACCTGAATGGTCTTATCCTGTCTTCAGGTAGATAGTGTCAGGATCGAGCTGAATTCTCAGACGCCCTGCCGATGTCTGAGAATTGCTTGTTGGGGTGGGAAGCTCCCCCAGACGCGTGGGAACTGGGCCAGGAACCCAAATACTGTACCTGGTGTCAGGAAACTAAAGGCAAAACCCCGCAAATGCTCTCCTTCCGCTCAGCCATGTCAGCAGCCCCCAACTGTTCTCTTGAAACGACTTACATGCTGCGTTACTTTAAACACAGTTTAAAATTCCCGTTAGGGCACTGCTATAGACCGAGAGTCTGTGGCCTCCCAAAATTCACATGTAGAAATCGAGCCCTCAAGGCGATGGTGTCAGGAGGTGACCCTTGGGGAGGAGGTTAGGTCAGAGGGTGGGGCCCTTTTGAACGGGATTAGGGCCCTTGTCAGCAGAGCCCCCAGAGAGCGCTCTCATCCCTTCCACCGCGTGAGGATACGGAGAGGACAGCCACTCTGCACCGGGAAGTGGCCCTCCACAGCACCGGATCTGCTGGGGCCATAATCTGGAACTCTCCAGCCTCCAAAACTGTAAGAAGGAAATTTCTGTTGTCTATAAGCCATCGGTCTATGGCGACAGGGTCTAAACAGACACTGAGGGCAGCATTGGCTAAACGCTCCGCTGGCTGTGAATCCCTGAGCTGAGCAGGGGCGGGCAGCGGCCTGAGGACCAGGACTGGTGGCCCCGGCTCCTGACGGGCTGCCACCACCGCTGCCACCCTCCGTGAGTCTTGATCCTGAGCCCTCGTTAAGTGCCACCTTACCCATCTCCTGCCTGACCTCACAGGTCCTGTGGTCGGCCTGCGTGAACCAGCTCTGTTCCCGCAGTCCTTCATCCTAGTCAGTTGCACACCTGCTGTACGAGTGCTAAGCTGGGAGAATAACGGGGCTTTATGACGCCGAGCGCCTGGCAGAGAACCCCGAATGGGAACGGAGTCCCTGGTCCCCATCTGCCTCCACTAACCAACGTGGGACAGACGGTTCTCCGTTCACTCCTCAGCACCCCAGGCCGAGGGCCCACCTGGCCGTACTCAGGTGCCCCCCAGGCTGTGAGGTGTGTGCCTGCCACCAGACGGCCCGCTTGTCCCAGACCTGTTTATGCCAGCTATCCTTCTGGTGTAATTATATCATGTGACTAAACGTTAAAGAAAACAGTGACACCTGAGTGCAAATACCAGGAAGGCTGTGGTTTCTATAAAAACAGTCTTAAGTTCTGGAAACACTCAAAAAGGCAAAGTACCAAACAGCTTCTTTCAAATCTTGTTTCTATGAGCCAGCAGCGAAGGAAGGATTGAGGGAAAAGTCACAGCTGTGGCTGACGGCTCTACCCGCTGTCGCCTCACATTACCTTTGGGTTCTCACCGCGGGTTAAGTGAGCTGGAAGTGGCTTCGTGGGGGTGGTACGTGCAAGCCCAGAGTCGGGCAGCAAAGGGGGTGCGCTCCTCACAGGTTGGCAAGTGTGTAATTGAACACACCGCTAAGTGTTTTATGTTGAAATGGTTAAGGCGTGTGCCACTGAGAATGGTCCTCCACTTCACATGACTTGTCTGATTCCCTATTTGATCCGTATTGTGACGGAGGAGAGAGTGTCAGCTGTGACAGAAGGGCCATGTGCCCCTAAGCGCTCACAGGAGGTCCAGGCCCTTGGTGCATAGACAGGGCTGATTGACGGCTGAAGGAGGCGCGTGCACATGACCTGGCAGCGCCCGGCACGGCACTGGGCATGCAGCACTGCAGCTCTTGTTCTTTCAAGTCTGTCAGTGCTCAGTAGGTCCCTTCTATGTGTGGGGATGCAGGATTTAAACAAGTCAAAGCAAACCCTTCCCCAAACTCCCAGCGCAGCAGAAGCGGCTTGCACTTCTGAAAGCACTTATCTGGGCTCGCTGGGGCAGCTGCAGAGCAGATTTGGGGGGGCGGGACTACGGGGGGCTGGGGGGATGTTTGCTGTGCCCCTCCCGTTGCCCACGGGCATCTTGAGTCAGAGGAGAAGTTAACTGTGCATTGAATTCTTCAGCAGCGGGTCCCACCTGGGCAACACATTAGAGTAAAATGAGCTTTGAAAAAACTGATACCCAGGCTGCACTACAGATGAGTTAAATCCTCTTATCTGGAGAAGCACTCCAATTGTTATTGTAAAAAGAAGGAGGGTGTATCTAAAAGGAGTCATTATTTATTCCTCTAGGAAATTACATAAATAGGGTTAGGGCCATGTATATATTTCTCTCTCTATTCCTTGGAGCATGACCCCAACGATAACTTTCCTTTTGCTCAATTTAGAAAAATAATCCCGAAAATTGGGGACTCACTTCCTGAGCAAGAAAAAGGAAGTGCAGACGGAGATGAGGGGTGAGTGGCAGCTAGCCTGCCCGTCACCTCCTGGTGTCCCCAGGGTGGCTGCCAGCGGCCTCTCAGTGAAAATGCCATGTCCCGCAGAGAGGGGGCGGGGCACTCACACAGCAAGCACGCCTGTCCCGCTCCGTCATTGAGTGAGAAGGCAGGGTCTTTTGAAAGGTAAAATATAGCTCATGTAGATCATTTAACTTTTTTTTAGCGCCTTCTATAATAAAACAGAAACATATAGCATTGAATGAGTGATTTATGAAAGCACATAAAGGAACACATTTTCCTAGCAAGTCACTGAAATTTAATTTAGAGACACAGAACCACACGAAGGGATGCATTTTAAAGTCGCTTGTTTCCCTTTGGGGTGACTTTGCCTCACCCTTGTGGGAGCAGCTGAGATGGGGAAGGGAACTACAAGGTCTCCAAAAGGACCAGGCCACCGCTCTGAGTAAGATGGGGGCTCACGGTTCAGTTGGCAGAGAAGTTTAGGTACTGGCTGCATGATTGGTGGTGGGTGGGGCGGGGGGGGGGACAGGCCAGGATGTCCACTCTGGCACTGAGAGGTATTGGAAGTGGTGTCTTTTTCCCCCTTATTTCCAAATGTCTTGATACCATCGGAGAGTCATCTGACAAACACAGTGTTTGCTAAGTACTTTCTGTATGCCAGGCAGGAGCTGGATGTTGATGTAAAATAAATGCAAATAACAGTACCTGCTTTTCTGTGGCCCCTGCCCCTCACTCCTTAGGGGGCAATGCAGAGCTTCTGAGGCGTGGGTGCACGTTAGAGTCAGCTGGGGATTCGTGGGTCTGCCTCCAGACTGGTTAAGTGGCCTGGTGGCAGCCTGGGAGTGAACACCCCAGGTGGCCCTAAGCTTAAGGACCCCTAGGCCAATACACTGCAGGCTCCAAGGACCCCTTTCCAAGATGCGAGGATGCTCTGTGGGAAAACGCACACCCTCTGACCCCTGCCTGGAACTTAACACGCGGGTTTGACCGGGCAGGTCCAAGAGATGAGGTGCAGGAAGGCTCATTTATAGGACCTGAGGGCCTGGCCCAGGGGACGGGCCGCCGGGCACGGCGGGCCAGGGTGGAGGGCGTGGCGAGGACCCCAAGCACATGGGGGTCTGGGAGACACAGGGCAAGTCAAGGAGCTGGAGGCGGCGTGGGAGATGGGACGGGAGACCGTCATGAGCCCAGCCAGGCGCCTCTGAGACTCCAGCCTTCAGTCTCCTGGGGGGTCTGAGCAGAATGGTTACTAAAGGGACGTCTTCTCTGGAGTAAAATGTCGTTTCTGTGACTGCCCGTGGGGTTCGGGAGATACCAACGACACTTATACACAGCGGTGAGGGCACCACTTCGTGCCATACCGAGGAAGACCTAAACGCTGCCTTTGCCCTCCAGTTCGGGAGGCCCCCTTCCCCTCACTGCACCCGTCTGCCACTGGGCAGCTCATGCCTGACAAGACCGCTCAGAACCCCACCTTACTGTCATTCACAGACACCCTGGTTCCTCGCCTCGTTCTTGGAGGTGTTTGCACCCCTCTCCCTGCACCCCTGTCTCTCCCACGCTGCGGGTGTGTGCGTGGTGACTTCTGTTTCTTTGGATGACCGTCCCCGTATCCTGAGCTGGGGCTTTGACCTCCCCCCCTCCTCAGAACGTGTATTTCTCGCTGCAGCAGCCACTCAGCCCCACTGGCCTTACGCTGTCAGCCTCGGGAGCTTTAGGAAACGCCTGTGTGCAGGCTTTCCCATCAGAACCCACAGGGCTGAGACCTAGGCACCAGCGTTTCACAGCTCTCCAGAGGATTTAGTTTGGGGGCCATTGTTGAGAATCGCTGTTCTTGACCTTGCTCTGTAAGCTCAGTGTCAAGTTTCCCACGCATGGAAACTCCACATCCCACGTTCCAGTTGGCCCGACTCCCACAACTCATCACTCGCATCACGCCTACATTCTTTTGTTTCTTTTCAGTCATCACTTCCTTTGCGTCATCACTTCCCCCCTTACCTCGCACAGGGAAGAGCCAATCGCGGCCGCTTTCATTCCCGGATTGTCCAGGCTTTTGTGTCTTATCAGGCCCTTCAAAGATGCACTCCTTCCCAGGACTGCAGTTGGCGTGACATAACCCTCCCAGGGCCTGGGGAGCGTGTTACACACACCACAACCAAGTCCAGTGACACTGAAAACTGACGGCCACGCTTCTCTGCCCTGGCTGTCCCTGGAGTGTGAAGAGCGCAGGAACAAACAGCAGAAAACAGAAGAGGCACAGCGCCTTAGATGAGAGGGCGGAGGAGCCGGCTGTGTGTTTGCATGCCTCCTCCTGAGTGTGGGTCTCGCAGGAGCTGGCAGAGGCAGGGGGGGGGGGGTCTCACGCACCCTGCACCCTCCTCCCCGTATTACAGGGCACCGCGCTGTCGCCGAGCCCCTGCACTGGGTTCCACGTGCCCTGAAGTGTATTTGGGGAGAAATGGCTGGCGAGTCGCCAGGTTCCTCATTTCCTTTCTTTTCAGAATTTACCTTTGTATTGAGTTCCTCCCCCAAAACGAACAAGCAGGCCCTTGCTCCCGATAAAAATTGCACTAAAGAGCAATGGGAGTTGAAATAAATCACACCGCGTTGCCGATAAATGCATCTGCGGAAGCTAACGGGACTCCCACCTAAGGCGACACAGGAGCCTGGCCTGCTGGAACCCCGCCGCGGCCGCTGCAGAGAAACGGCCAGGCTAAGCGGGGCCGGGTGCCTTATTTCCATAGGTTGTCCCAGAAAAGTTCATCAAAGTGCAGCGGAGGCGCGAGTCGGGTTATTCTGGTCGTGGTACAAAGACTCAGTTCCCTTC
The DNA here is from genome assembly GCF_001890085.2 of Hipposideros armiger. Classification (NCBI taxonomy): domain Eukaryota; kingdom Metazoa; phylum Chordata; class Mammalia; order Chiroptera; family Hipposideridae; genus Hipposideros; species Hipposideros armiger. Next base: position 2,571,215 of record NW_017731382.1, on the reverse strand, counting down.
AGCCCTTTGCTATCTAGTCCCGTCTCTCTACCTCTCTTTCCGCTGCAGCTGTGCCTGTGTGTGGACTGCTCTTTGTGAAGCGTCATTGCTCCCTTTAACTTGGGAAAGGGGCCTTGCCGTTTCTTAGGGGAAGTGCAGAGGCAACAAGAGCGATCGCAGGGGGGACCCAGCGCCTTCAGCCCCACCCTCAAGGGGCGGGGAGAGGCTCCGCTGGTACCGGTCCATCAGTACCACACACGGAAAACTAGCATCGTTTACCATCATAGGAGAGAACAGGCACAGTGACTACGATAAAAGTGGATGTATTTTAGCTAGATGTCATGAAGTATCAAAGGACCTGAGCCGAAGTGTTGTTTCCTTTATTGAAAAGGTAAGTGAGTAAATGCGAGGTGTCAAAGATATACTCATGGAATTGATAGTTTGTCAGAAGAAGCAAAAACTTTTTTTTTTTCAGCTGAGCCATCCTGCCACCTGTTGGTGGCTCAGTGGCTGCTCAACTTGGGCCAAGACTCGAACTGCTGTTGCTCAGAGCTCAAGCTCTTGAGCGAGCTCTTAACCAACTGAGCCACTCGGCCGGCCCAGAAGAAGCAAAAACAAATTATAAAGGGACGATACATGGTGCCGTGTATATCAGCTAAGATGACACAAATACAGTGATGGTAAGTTCACACTTTTAATTATTTTGTCATTTACTTTTTTCTCTGTGATGCATACTCTTAACCCAGTTTAAAGGTGAGGAAATTGAGGCTCCAAGGGGTTGAATAATGTGCCAAACTGAGAAGGTGGTGGTGGGGCCGGTTCTGAACCCCACGTCCTGGACCTCAGATCTCACGCCTTGAACGCCAGGTGAGTCCCATCTGGATGGGAGGGGGCGCAGTTTGCCTAAAGGCCCCCAGCCCCTGGCATTAGACTCTCACGTGGGGACACACAGCCTGTGTTTCTCTAGGGCTTTGGTCAGGAAGGACGTTTTCTATCCAGCACTGTCTCTCCAGGCCCGAGGCGGCCACCCTTGCCCATCTGTGGGATGGTTCTCTGACAGGCACGGTGCACAGATGTGTGATTGTGGACCCTGCGCTGTCGGATTGGCCGGGTCCTGCTGGGAAGAGACTCCTCCTTGCAGAAGCGTTTTCCTTCCTTAGGTGTCTTGGCCGGGGAATCACCAAGTGACACAAGGTGACTTTTCTGCCCAAGCAGAGCTTCCCAGCCCCGGGGTGCCTGTCTCCATGAATGTGGGGCACCTGGAGAGATTAGGGCCCAAACTAGGGCTCAGCTCCTCAGGAAAGCTCTCCCGCAGCCCTGAGGTGGCATTTTAATTACGTAGAGGTGAGGGATAAAAAGGGATTAGTGGGGCGACTTCCTCACCAGAAACCTGGGGACGTGACCTGCTGGCCTCTTTGGAAAGATGTGAGCTGTACGTCTGTCCATCACCTGTCCAAATTTTATGCGTGAAATTCCAACACGGAAGGAGATGCCCCCCAACTTTTATGGCCTGAGGATCAGTTATGTGCTGAGTTGTGCATCTGACTAATGTGTTGGCAGAGCCACGAGCGTCTTCCTGGGTTTTGTGCGTCTGCTGTGTGCTCGGTTCTGAGCAGGAAGGTTGAACCCCCTCCAGGTCCCGTCCTGCACCCCCGCCCTCTCTTTCACTCAGTAACGCAGCTGCTATAGAGGGTGCCAGGCACTGAGCCACACGTGAGGGCCACCGCAGTGCCCGTCTCTGCTTCCATCATGCAGTGTGGCGCGGTGGCTGAGTGTGGACCTGAGGGCAGGCTCCCGGAGTCCAGGTTCTGCCGCCTGTCTTCCTACCCCTGGAAACGCTGCCCCCAGAAGCAGAGATCACAGTGGTGCTTACCTTTGGGCTGTGGTTGTGAGGACTACTTGCGTGTATTTATGGAAAGTGGCCATAACTGCAGGGAGGTTGTGAGTGGGGCACACTGGGGTGTCTTTCCCGCCCCTGTCCTGGGGCTGTGTGGGAGGGGAAGATGGAGGCGGGACCGCTTCGTCTCCGCCACCTGTGGAGAGCTGAGCGGTGGAGGGCAGTGCCTGCGTGGACATGGCCAAGGAGGCCTGGCTGTCCTGTCTGAGAAGGGTCTGGAAACCCTGGAGACCAAAGTCACGTGGGCTGTGTCGTGATCGTCTGTGATCAGCCTGTTGATCTCAGCTCTGTAGCCGGGGTGGAATGTGGGGGGCAGGATCCAGCCCCCAGAGCGAGGAGTTGGCAAGGCCCTGGTAGGGTGACAGCCCCATGCAGGTGGCTGAGCTGCAGGCAGGCTTCTGCTCCCCATGGAGCCTGGAGAGCGACAGGGATGCCCCAGCCATCAAGGCAGAGTGACGTGTTGGGAGGCAGGGCGGTTAAACTGGTGGGCCAGGCCCAGGTGCCACCCAGACAGCAGGTGGGGCATCTCTGTCCCTGGCAGAGGGGCGGAGGCTTCTACCTGGCCGCTGCCCTCTCCTCCTCCGAGAGAGCTTCTCTGGGCACCTTAGCTGCCTTGTACACCCTCAGCCACACTCTCACCCTCGCTGCCTCTTCCCTTCAGCTGTCAGCACATCAAATACACCGTACATTTTAATCCTTTGTATTGTCCATGGTGTGGTTCTGCTTCGTAGGCTCTCGGGAGGAGACCTCACCCTCTGGCTCACAGAGCCGGGCGCAGTGCCAGTCCTGGGCAAATCTTTCTGAAATGAATGGATGGTGGGTGGGTGGACGGATGGGTGAGGCTTGTGGTGTCTGCGGGGAGAGACAGCCGTGGATGCAGTGGGGCCGCGAAGTGATGGGTGCCTCCTACCCAGGCTTTCTGGGTGTCTGTACCGCAGGTTTTCTGAAGTAAACCTTAGCCAGAGCGAATGGACTGTAGAATTCATTGTGAGACCCGTGGTGCTTCGTGACAGGGTCGCAGCTGACTCTGTAAGCTGACCTCTGACGTGGCCCTTTTTTTTTTCTTTCTTTTTTTTTAGGGAACTATGGCATAAACACAAAGATTTTTAAAAAAATATCAATTAAAAAAGAGGCTACAAATATCCCCATCTATTCCACATTAGATACAGGAAATTTAGCCGGGGCTTTATTGGGGGACTTCTCTATTCGTTCCCAGCTGTATGTGTATTTATTTCTTCGTTTAATCATTCACTCAATCAACTCGCTCCCCTAGAACCCGCCGAGTTCTAGGTGAGGCATGTGGGAAAGCAGCCATGCTCTGGACCACATGCTCTGGAGGTCAAGGAAGGCAGTGATGGAGGATGGGCATCGGGTGCAGACAGAAGGAATTGCCGGCAGACTTCGGCGCGGGTCCCATGGGCCCACCGAGAGAGGACGCAGGCGCGAAGCGTGGTGCGCGTTTGAAAGAGCTGAGAGTCAGTGGATGCTGTGTCTTTGAGAAGATTGGAGGCAAAGCAGAGACACCAAGGGAGTTGTGAGGAAACAGCGGGGCTGGAAGTTTGGGGTGGAAGCGGATAGAAACATTAGTTTAACGGGATGGAGCGTGGTCAGTGGAGAGAAAAGGGCTGCAGGAAACCCAGCAGGTGTCTTCCCTACAGACAACCCCTCTGACGGGGTCCACGCAGGTATGTGTGACTGTGAGGGCCTGGGGACCCCTGCAGGCCTTGGGGTCAACTTTGGCTAAACTTTCGGGTCACCTTAACTCAGGGGAACCCCTGAGCCAGTGTCCAGCGCTCCTGGATGACCTGCCTATGAGGTGACGAGTGTGGTGACATCAGGGATGAGGGGGACGATTCCCTTAGGGACTCTCCTTGGTCTCACGGAGAGCTTGGGAGCTGTCAGCATGCCATCCAGTGGAGACAGCTTCTACGTTCGTGCCCTGAAAACCCCAAAGAAGTAACTCAGCATATATGGATGGGTGCCTAAAAGATGCCAAAAAGCCCCTCCCAACTTTCATCTGAATGAGCAAGGTGAACACGCTAAATCTGCGTTAATGGCAGCGAGAAGGGGATGGCAGACATCTGGTGGCGTTCCTGCTCTTCCGCCGTTTTGGAGGAAATAGCGCCAGTCATCTGGCCGTTACCGGGGTGCTGCCTGGAGCCATGGAGCTCTTTCCCCGAGGGCCCCTCAGCTATCGGCGCTTTTACTCCATTCAATTACTGCCAGTTTGACGAGCGTGAAATGATAACTCGTTGTGACGATGGCGTGTGTTTCCTGATGACTAGTGAGTCTGAGAATTTTCTTCATATGCTTGTTGCCTACTCGGATATACTCTTGTGAATCACCTGTTCGCATCCTTTTGTTCATTGACACGCTACTGGGTTATTTCTTTTTCTTGTCATTTTTCTAAGAGGTCTGTGTACACTGTAGCTATTAACCCATTGCCTCTTATCTGCATTGCAGATATTTGTTTTTGTAAATCCTTTATCTATTGACATTGTAAAGGCTTTTTGCTGCACAGCATTTCTCAGTTTCTGTGTAGCCGTATGACCGTCTCTTCTCTCCTTTTGCACCATCTGAGCCCCCAGTCTTGGTTAGAATATCTCCCCTGCCAGTGGGTCCTGGATGGAATGCCCTACGTTTCCCCCGAGACGCACCCCTCCCCCTTTCACGCCTAATAGAGCCTTGTGTTTTCTGAAGCTTTAATTAAATTTGAAATGGGAGAAATGTGGAAAGGTATGGACTTGTTGCTTCAATATAATTTCATAATCCAGTATCAAGCTCCTATTGGGAATTGCTGGAAAACCAGTGTTTTGACAAAACTTTTGGAAAGGAGAGTTGGCTTGACATGATTTCAACAATGGATAGTTATTTCTCGACCTTCCAGCACCCGTCCTGTCTTCTCTGGACAATGAAACCCCCTTTTCTTTGGGGGAATTAACACCTCCTGGCCGTGGAGGGCCATTTGGATGAGCCCGTGGGCGTCCCCCTCCAGCGCTCACGGGAGCCCAGCCCACCCGGCCAGTGGCCTTACTGCTGAGCCGCACGGAGGCACAGAGGGAGAAGGCTGCCTGGGGCCAGGCCCCTTGTTTTCCGGCTCACCTGGCTTTGCTTTGCTTCCAGTGTGTGTGTGTCTCCCAGAAGCACCTTCGCTGGCCCTGGGCGGGGCACGCTCCGTTCACACTGTCAGGCCGTCTCCTGTTCTGGATGTTTCTGTGGCTCTGCCAGTCACCAGCCGGCTCGTTTGGAGATGCGCTGACACTGCACACAGCAGCGCTTGGTTTCCAGGACTGGGGCCAGGATAAACACTTGGCAGGCTTTGGGTGGCAGCCGAGCCCGTTTGGCCCAAACTTTTGAGAACACAGGTGACTCCAGGCTTACCTGGACTAGGTAATTTGGTTCCTGATGTTCTGTCAGTATCCTGGAGTGCTCTTCTAGGAGACCAGGCGTGACACCGGATAAAGAGCTATTTCTCACAGCTGCCCCTCTGTGAGCTGGGCAAGGGGCGCTCCCTGCCGGCCTGCTGGGATAGGGACGCCGCTGGGCCGCGCCGGTCCTGCCCTGCGGTTTTGAGTCCAGCGCCCGAGCCCCATGGCACAGGGTGGGGGCGTCGTGCCTGGACGTGATGATGAAGTGTGTGCTCCGGGGGAAGCCCCCAGGCCCTCACTCGGTGCTGCGCTTTCACATTCCAAGCTGTTTACAGGCAAGTTCAGTCGAAATGCTGCGTTACCTGGTGGCTTATGGGTAGCGTGGCAAACCGACTTTGCCAGGAGGATGTGAGCGAGTCTGAGGTGGAGAGGGCAGGGAGGCCTTCCTAGAGGAGGTGAGGGAGAGAGAATGGGTGTGTCGGGAGTGGATGGCAGGAGCTCAGAAGTCAAGGAGCCGGAAGGAGCTTCTGTGGCTGCAAAATGCAGAGTGAGGGGAAAGGTGAGGGACGAAGTGGGAGGGGGCAGGGCCACAGCCAGTGCGCCCTGTGTGGTGGGTACAGGGATGTGGGCTCACCTGTCCAGGTGCCCACCTGCCCGAGTCCGCGATGCATTGAGGGGGCCGGTGTGGACAGGGATCCTACGGCTGCTCCCAGCCCCCCTGCACACCCTGGCACATCCGCCGGGCCTGGCTCTCGTGTGTCTGATGCCTCTACCCCCCAACACACCCGTGTCCCCTCCTCCTTACCCCTGCCCCAGACGCCCCACCTCTGTGGGTGGCATCACATGGGCCCCCGGGCTTTCTGAGCTCACACGTCCCACCGGCAGCCTCCCATACCCCTCGTTCCACCCGCTCACCCTTCTCTGTAAACCACATTCAGTCCAGATCCCCCATCGCCTACCAGAATGAAGTGAGTCAGAGGACCGCCGAGGAAGTGAGTCCCGTCGCCATGGCGATCGTGGCGTCTCTCTGTAGCATCTATCTTCCTGCCAAACTAAAAGCTTCCAGAGGCCAGGCCCCAGTCGGACTCCTTCCCTGTCGTAGCCCAGCTCGCGCCAGAAACGGGGCGCTTGCGGACCCACGCAGCTGCCTCCCTTCCCCCGGCCACCCACAGCAAAGCCTGCAGCACAGGGGCCTCCTTTTCATGAAGACACAGACGGACAGATGGACAGACAAAGCGGCTGCTGAGGAGCAGGCTCCACAATCTCCTGCTGCCAGCGCTTAACACCAGAGCTGCTTCCAGATGCTCTTCACAGACACTTTGAACCACATTAGAATCTACAGAATTCTGAATTATCTTCCCAGCAGTACGTGGTCTGACTCTCTGTCACCCAAAAGGGGCAGGAGAGAGATGAATTCCTAAGGTAAAAATAGCAGGAGGGGGAAAATCCACAGCAGGGAGTTCTGGAATCTTCTCGTGCACCAGGAGTTTCTCTCTCTCTCTCTCTCTCTCTCTCTCTCTCTCTCTCTCTCTCTCTCTCTCTCTTTCTCTCTCGCTCTCTCTCTCTCCCTCCAGCCTCAACTCTGGTGATTTGGGGAGAGTCAAAAGCCACTGGTAGACCCAGGCCAGAGGACTCTCGGAAATGCATATGTATTTGCTCATGCTGATGGGCAGCCAATCACAGTACATGGTGCTTTGGCCTAATGCAGAGCCCCATAAATGATGCATGACGGACAGTCCCTGCCCAGCCCTGAGGGGCCGGCCGGCCAGCCTGGCTGAGGAGACCCCAGGAAATACACAGCAGCCGCCAGGCTCAGGCCTGCTGGCATGGCCTCGCGGCTCTGATCAGTCCCCACACCAGGGCCTTTGTGAAAGCGATTTTTGTGGGGCGCTTGAAAACCACCTCCAACGCCTCCCCCTTTTATTCCCCATGTCTCCTGTCAATTCCGGGCACTGCCAAGTGGCGTCTCTGTGTGACCCCTGAGGCCTCGGTCACAGTGTCTCCCACCCTCTGCCTGTATCTCCCCTTCAGGACCGTCACCAGACCAGGGCCTGACCCCTCACACACACACCACAGGGCCTTTGCATGTGCTGCCCCCACCTCTGGAAGGTCCTGCCTAGTCACCTCGCTGCTCCTTCTCTCCTTGGATATTATCTCCCCAGAGAGGCCTCTCTTGGCCCCCTGCGCCCCCCCGCCCGCCCCCTGCAGTCATCTCAGCACCTGTTTTCACTTGCTCCGGTTGGTCCTCTCCACCAGATTTCATCTCCAGGCTCCACACTGAGAGGCTGTAGGTCCAGTGCAAAGCACAGTGCCAGGCCCACGGTGTGTGTGTGGGGGTGGCAGGGGTGGTGGCTAGGAAAACATTTGTCCCATGAAAGCCGAAGTCCCATCCGGCAGGCGTGGGGCCAGCTCGTGGGTCGTGCCTGGGGCTGTGTCTCCTCCACAGACAACACTGGTCCTAGGACCCACCCGGCGGGTTCTCTGTCTGCGAGCTGCCCAGCCAACACACCCGGCAGTGCCCTGGCAAACAGGCCTGTTCAGGCTTTGTTCCTGATCCATTCTCACTGCAGCAGCCAAATCAACGCACGGCAATATGCTTTGTCAGGAACAATAAATAATGATGGATTCCCCCTGATCTCGGAACGAGGGGGCCTCCATATTTGGGTGGGCAGCTCCCTCGCTCCCCCAGCAGCTGCTGCTCCCCCGTGGGACAGCTCAGGTCACCACCAGGCCGTCTCATGGGTCTGGGCTAACCCACAAGTGCATCCCTGCACGTGTCCTGTGTCGAGTGGGCTTTCACTGGACCATTCAGTTTCTCTCCCGAACGTCAGATCCTCATAGGGATTTGCCAGGATGAGACTGGCAGCCGGGTTGCCATGTACGTCGATGCCACTGATGTACGCTCAGAGGCAAAGGGCACCGGCCCACCCACCTGGGAATGCGCCTGTGTGCTCTGGAGAAAGCTGTGGGCGAGCTACGTCGGGATCCTCCCAGTGCTACAGGCACCGTGGCCTTTTCTTGGCAACAGCACCGTGTGTGTGTTTCTGTGCCTTGGGGCCAGGCTGTTGGCTCATTGCGTCACCGGACAGGTGCTGAGTCCCGCGACGTTCCAGGTGCTGTGTGTGCACACAGCCTGATGCTGCAGCGTGCAGCTGGCTCCCGCCTTTTTAAAGCTCAGGGTCTGGGGGAGAGAAGGCCGTGACGACCATATGCCCAGGGTGTCCCAGGGGAGGCAGAGGGGCAGTGACCGCAGCTGGGCTTGGTGGTGGGGTCCCCCTCATGTGTCCTGTTGTGACAGTCTCTGCAGATCCAGTGTTTGCTCCATGGTCACAACCACCTTATAGAGAAGGACCAAGCTCTCTTGGAAGGGCTGGTGCAGCCCTTGTGGCGAGCCTGTGGGGGGATGTCCCCACTGCATCTGTAGCAGGCTATTTTCATGACACTCGTCAGGCGCCCTGAGATGTTCAGAGAACAGCCTCTACCGGCTTCATGCCTTCCCTTTGGAGCTGCTGGGAAAACAGAAACGTCACATGTCACCCTCACCTGTCCTCGCCAAATCATCAGCCTTCCACTGAGAATAGTCGTTCCCCGTGTCCTCTGAAGACAAGGCAGCAAAGGACTCGAGTCACCATTCCCAGAGAGAAACAAGGAGACTGCGGACTCCTTAGCTTAAACTATGCACAAAGGGCTTAGTCTGTGTAGCTCCCAGGGCAGGGAGAGCCGTGGTTGCCCTGGGCTGGTGGCGGTTAGAAAAGGGTCATTGTCTCCAAGTTGAAAAGGATTCCATTCAGTTTTGCTCCTTGGACAAAATGTCCAAACCGTCATGTGTGTCTCCTGGCTCTCCTCTGGACTGGAGCAGCTGGAGTCGGCATTCAGGGCCCAGCTCCCGCCTGCTGTGGAAGATGTTTCATTGAAAGGCTCTGCCTGCTCTGGTTAACCTCGTTCCTTAGACTCGGGTTTACACAGGAATTCGGGGATGACTGGTCAAGAAGGGGGTTTGCGTGTAATTAGACCAGACTAAGGAGGAGTTTGGAGATCATATCACCTTCAATCAGGTTAGGCCCTGAGCAGTATTCGTGTGCAGCACACATGACCGTGGCTGCGTACACTGAGAGCTGGCACATGCCCGCTGCACACAGCGCACCTCAGCTTCTCTCTGCCCACCACCCAGCCCCCCGCCGCCCTCTGTGTAACCCCACTAGCCTTCTTCCTCTTCCCGGAAGTGGTGACACCTCCGCTTTAACCTCAGGACCTTGTCATGTGCTGTCCCCGCTGCCTGCACTGTCCCTCTCCCCTTCCCCTTCTTAGAGAACTCCCGGACCATCGCGTGTAAAGTGGCGCCCTCCTAGCCCCTGGCCAGCTCATTTGTTGCTGTCACAGTGTGACCAGAGCTGGGCTATCCTGTGCTCTCTGACAGAATGTTCTCTCTGGGGGGATGAAGGGGGGAGGCCCGCGCGTCTTGGCGCCTGCGCCTGCTGCGTCTGCCGGAGCGATGACTGGACCCATGAATCCTCTCCGGTCCAGTGGTGTGGGGCTCTAATAAAATAGCAGAGACTGCAGGACATGCAAAATGAGCTAGGAAAGGGGTTTACAGAGATTCCAAAAGGCTAGTGTGTATTTTAAAAAGTTCACAGTCTATCAAATTATTGAATACTTTTGTTAATTAGTTACCTGGTTACATAATAACTTAATTTTTTCCTGCATTTTTCACACTTCTTGCCCCGTCATGTGACAAAGCTTTTGTGGGATTGTTTTCAACAGAGCGAATAGGAAGGTGATTCCATGTTTCTCCCAGTGTGATTGGGTAAAAGTGGGGTTTTTATTATTATTATTATTATTGTTATTATTATTATAATGACTAGTTGACTGCATACGACATAGAGGTTGAGCCCTGGACATACCGTCACAGCGCATATGTTTTTGCCCTGTAAACACAAGAATCCTGAAGAATTCTGTTTCTTCCCATCAAAACCATAACTGCGTGTCTGCGTCAGGAACTCTTTCTCATGGGGGCAGATGGTCAGCCGGACGAGCTGCTGATGAAAACTGAGTCCTCCCCTCGCAGTAACTTTTCTATGATAAGAATTCTTCCTCCTGAACCTGGTGTCTTGTCCTCTGTGGGTCCGCGTGGTGCTGGGCACCAGCTGGCAAGCTCATATCACAGTGCAGCACTGGCCCTCCACCTGGTGATGGGACGTGGGGGAGCTGGCGCCGTGGGGGGCAGGACTGTTCCCGGAAGCACTGCCACTCCAGGATGGCCAGCGTCACAGAACTGTGTGTGGAAGTGAGTTCATACAAAGCTGCCACTAAACCCTAAATGAGTGTGTCCCACAAGTGCCATCTTCCCCTTTGGAGCCCTCAGGTGTGAGGGAGCCATGACAGAGGGAAGTCAGAGCAGAACAAGCAGTGGTCTGAACCGACCACAGCTGGAATGCCTTCCTGAAAGCGTCACACAGCCTGTGGCCACATGCCTGGGGCCCCTGCAGGTCTCGCAAGGAGCCCCATGTAAGTGAGGCACCCCCGGGGGGACTGCCTCCAGTCCTGTCCACCTCCAGTCCAGTGAGAAGAGACACCCGCCTCCCCAGCCTCTGTGCCGCCCCCGACATCGCATCGGAGAAGCCCCCTTCCCCCCTCACGGGTACCCTAGGCTCTGATGACACAGATGTGGGAGGGAGTTCTCACACCTTTGGAAAACATGGACCCAGCCGGTCGTTTAACCCAGTGAGACATGACCTCACCCTTTGGCATTGCTGCTGACTCTGGGACACCCTGGCAGGGTGGCCACATTGAGCCACCCCGGGGTCCACATTCAGGGTTTTCACATAACTATGAACAGGATGCGAATCTCCCACCAGAGGGAAGGCAGACGTGCGGTGCTGAGTGCACCCCCAGGAAGCGGCAGGGGCATCAGACGTGGCTCAAGACACTTTCCCAGGCCAGAGAGAGGAGTCCTCGGAGGTGGAGGTCTCAGGGCCATCCCTGACGTCCCACAGGCCTGGCGGGAAGAGTGGCTTGCAGAGTGAAGAGAGGAGGCAGTGCACGTGTGACGCTGGCCACATGGTGATGAGCAGAGCGGGGACAGCATACCTGGAGCCCGGTCAGGAAGAGCTCCGCCTGTTGGGTGGTTTCCAGAGCCACTGGAGGAGATGGTGGAGCAACGCCCGTGTGCAGCAGCGACTGGGTGGGGCTCGTTGTGCACCCAGGTTGGGGCCAGTGCAGCTCGCTCTCTGCCGGGTTTACACAGTCACAAAGGGCCGCAGTCCTGAGCTGCACGTCTCAGACTTCACTGTGCATCCGAATCACACGAGGGCTCATGGGAATACGGGCTGGGGCCCCACGCCCAGAGGCCTCAAGTCTTCGCCTTGGTTTCCTGTGCCCAGTGGGGACCTGTGTGGGCGCCATGTTTTTCGGATGCTCAGGATGCCGAATGGGATGTGTGTAGGTCTGGAGGGTGGTTTGTATGAATGAGTGCAAGATGTGGCCCCAAGAAGTGCCCCTGCATGGCCCCGAAATCCACGTGATTGGTGGGCTGGAGACCACTGGGTGACAGGACCCATGTGAGGGATGAATCAAGTGTGGACTGCTCAGGGGGACAGCATCCTGCACCCCCCCACCACGCAGGGTAGAAGCCTGAACCCAGCTGGCCTAGCTCCTCGCCTCCTGGACCTTGTCCCCCCAGCTGCATCAGGCTTTGAGGCGCAATTAGTGAATCAGTTGACATCATCCCTGAGAATTCTCAGGTCACAGAAGCTAATTAACCTTCCTCTCGCCTTCCAAACAAAGTAGCAACTGACACAGCCAAATGTCCTGGAACAAAATGGGAGGAAAAGAGAAAAAAAAAGAGCTATCTCTGTTAACAAAAAATGGCAGAAAAATTTTAAATAAAATAAACTCCAAGGAGGAGAGCTGGTGGGGAGACACAGCTGCCTGGACCTGCTCAGCCCATGTCTGTGGGGTCTGCCTCTGTCCAGCAGCTGAAACAGCCAGGCTGAATCGCTCTGGGCGATTCTGGATGGGATCTTGTGGGGATCCCTGAGGTGGCCTTCACCTTGGAGGTGGGGTCCATGTGCACCACGCGATGGGCTCATCTGTGCCATGTGGACGTGCCCAGGCAGCTCAAGGTGGTCTGGATGCCCAGGGCTGACCAGCAGAGAACTGCCCGGACGTCCCCAGGGGACTCACTTTGACTCCCAGAAGACAGCACCAGGCTGGCTGGGTTAACAGCATCCCCCATTCACATCCTCTCTGAGAAGCCACGTAGTCAAGTAGCTAAGGACGGTGGCTTTCGTGTGGAACCCATCCGAGCTCGAATGCCCACTCTGGCACTTGCTGGCCGTGCGACCCAGCACTGTGCTCCCACACCCTGCCATCTCCACGCGCCACCGAGTCCCACTGTGTGAGTGTCCTGGGGCTGCCGTTACTCATGACCACTAACTGGGTGGCTTACGACAACAGGAATTCCGCGCCTCACGGTTCTGGAGGTCGGCAGGCGGACATCAGGGTGTCGGCAGGACCACCTTCTCCCCGATGGCTCTTGGGTAGAACCCTCTCTGGCCTCTTCCTGGCTTCCGGGGGGCCCGGTAAGCCTTAGCTTTCCTTGGCCGGTGGCTGTCTCACTCCTTCTCTGCCTCCATCTTCACGTCGCTTCTCCCTGTCATCACCGCACATCACGTCTGGTGTCTCAGCCTCTTTTCAGAAGGTTTGCCGACTCCTGCCCCTCGAGCAGGGCTTCCCCAAGGTCCATAGCGGGTGAATCACTGCGTATGGTCCTCCCGGGCCACAGCCTCATGGAAAGTCGGCAGCAGTTGCCCGAAACTGAAGGAGCCGTGAAGAGGAGAGCGGGGCACACTGGCCAGTATGCTGAGCTCCAGCCAGAACCTGGGGCCTCCCAAAGGCTGCGCCTCCATCTCCCTCGCTTCTGCAGACCTGAGCACTGACCGCCGACATGTGTTAAAGACGTGCTGGCAGCAACATGAGGCTTTGTCTTGAGCGTAAGAAAGATGAAAAGATAATTGAAAATGCAGCAACTTCCACACCGTGTGATCGATGACATTTAACGTCACGTTCAGGCTGCACGTCACGTCTTCTGGCTGCCACCAGTGGGACGTGGCCCGCGCGTGGGGACCTCTGCCCTGAGACACAATTACTTACTAAGGTGGTAAAGCTTTCTGTCTGACAAATGGTCTTGAGTGTTGTTTTTTTTTAACACTTTCCTCCCCAAAGTCCCACCTTCTTTCCGTGTGTTTTAAATATGGCTGAGGACCTGGCATGCCTTGTTTTGAGGAACGTGGAAAAGCCACTAAAGTGACTGTTTATCTTCTTTTACTAAGTCATGCCACTGTAAGCTTTAACTCCACAGCTCTTACACTATTTTAGAACCGTCTGGCATATCTCTAAAACTAATGGTACAAAACCACTGTGTGATAAATTAAAATACTTCCCACTCTGTCATACTGCAAACAAGTAGCTGCTCCCAAGTCTTTGAAAAAGTACTTTTGAGATAAAATATGGCCTTGTGGGTTCTGCAGGTTTGTAAAAAGTCCTGAATCTTCACAGATTTACGGGGCGGGCGAGGGGCTGCTTCATGTAAAATGGCCTCTTCCTTGCCATGAGAGGTCTCGCAAAGTAGTTTATTAGACGTCCTGTAGACATCTTGGTATTTAATTAAATCTCAGAAATATATTCTCTGTACTCGTAAGAAGGAATATGAAGAAAGTATTTGTGTGCTGTCTATTTGTTAGTCTTTTTCTGTTTCTAACACAAAATTATCAGCTGGAAGTAAGTCATCAGAGGCACTTAAATTTTTTGGGGTCAGAAATCTAATTAACCCCAGCAACTGTGCTTAAAATGTTGAATAATATGAGATGAGTCCTTACAGGAATCTTTGGTAATATTCCGTCTGGGTGATATATTTACAACTGTTTTCTTTTTTTGAAACTGACCTTTAGTGTCTGTTTTCAAAAGGCGTGAGGGAATGGAAAGCAGACTGGGAAACAAGGCACTTATGAGGCCTCATCCAATACATTTCAGTAAATTATGGCTGAGGGCAAGCAGCTGAACTTGTAAACTGTTTCATCCCTTCACATTTTTATAGACTGAATTAAGCATGAGTTCACAGTAAATGGACCACGTGTCTGAAAATAGCTCTTTCTCCTCATTTAAACTTGAAATCAGAAGGCTGAAAGCCAAATTTGTTCAACCTACAAAGCCAGCCGTCTTATTGGTGGGTTTGCTTAATGCTGTGCAGGCCTTCACTCCCTCCTGGTAGCGTATGCAGTGCTTGCACGTTCCTGGGGGCTGTTTTATTTTTCTGGGTCTCGGCGCGAGTTTGCAGTAGAACAACCCCCTTCTACAGCCACTGTCACAATACCCCCCGATCTGACTGTGTCTCTCCGTGAGGCTGTACCTTCTGCCCCAAACTTGTCAGAGTAAGAGCTGGCGGAAGTGGTCACAACAGGAGCTGTGGGACCGGGAAGAAAACGCAGAGGCCGCGCATGTTTGGGAGTGATGGGGCAGGCAGTGGGAGGGATCAGGCAGGGGACCTGGAAAGGTGGCTGACAGGTGACAGGACCTGGCACAGCTGGCAGGTGGTCAGCTCCTTGCCCGCTAAGAGGGAGGACAAGGTGAGGGTGGACGCCTGGGGCAGGCGCTGATCTCTAGCGGACAGGCTGGAAGCTGAGAGCGCAGCCGGTGCTGGCGAGGCATGAGGGAGTGGAGGCCAGTGCCCAGGGAAGGGGCTGAAAAGCGCTGTTTCTGCAGGGACCCCATTAGAGTTAGCCACCAGAGCTTTCCTTCCTGCCGAGGACTGGCTGAGCCCGGGTCCCACAGAAAGGGGCGCTGCTCTTCCCGGGGTGCTGCCTCAGGCTTGTCCGTCCTGCCCTCTCGTCTCCATCTGACCCATGTCACCGTCTCCCCTCCCCCACTGAGAGATGGACTCTAACACGCCTCCCAGTGAATTGAGGGTGGACGGTCACCGTTCGTCTGAAATCCCAATAGCACTGGGCCATTACTTGTTCCCGGTCGCTGCTGTAACACATCACGCAAGGCAGCGGCTTTAGCACCTCGCTGTTCTCGGTCAGCGGTGTGAGATGGGTCTCCCTGGGCTCAAATCAGGGTGACCTTAAGGCTGGTTCCTTCTGGAGGGGGAACCCATCTCCTTGTCTTTTTCAGCTTCTAGGGCTGCCCCCTTGCTTGGCTCACGGCCCCCGCCTCCATCTTCAAAGCCGACAGCTGTGCTCAGGGCCCCTCAGGGTGGCATCTCTGGTTCTTTCTCTCCTGCTCTGTCTTCTGGTTATAAGGACCTTGTGAGTACACGGGGCCTCCCAGACCCCCGGATCATCTTCCCATCTCAAAACCCATCTTAAATCCGTCTGTAATCCTGGTCCTGTTTGTCCACATAAGGTGACATATTCACAGGCTCTGCATGTTAGGGTGCGGGCATCTTTGGGGGGCTGTTATTCTGCCCACCACAGGCCATTCAGAACAAAGGCTTATTCGACATGAGGAAAGTAACCAGAATTGGTGCCAAGCGGCACAACTGACCCTTGGTTCTGTGGTGTAACACCCCACCCCACAATTTAGTGACATAAAACAACTGTTTTGTTATGCTCTCAGAATCTCAGGGTCAGAAATTCGCCTGGAGCCCATCAGAGACAGCCCGTCTCTGCTCCATGACCTCTGAGGCCTCAGCTGGGAAGGTGAAGAAACTGGGGGTGACTCTGGCCGGGGGCTGCAGTCCTCTGAAGGTCGCTTCAGTCATGTGGCTGGTGGTTGATGCTGGCTGTAGCCCGGGACTGTGAGGGAAACTTCTGGCTCTCAGTGGGAGCCCCTGCATGTGGCCTCTTCGTGTGACCCAGGCTTTCTCACAGCATGGCCGCCTCAGGGTGGCTGAACTCCCCGTATGGCGGCAGACGGCTCCAAAGGCAGGTGTCTCAGCCAGCAAGGTGGACTCTGCATGGCCTCAGATGTCACACCGTGACATTTCTGACACCTACTGGTTATAAGCAAGTTACAAGCCCCTCCACCCTCAATTCATAGGGAGGGGCCTTAGGTTCCATGTCTCAGTGTGTTGGGGGGGTGGAGACGGGTCAGATGGAGACGAGCGGGTGGGGGGTTTGATCTCCAGCCGGGTTTCCTTTCTCTCGTCTTGCTGTCTGAGCCCTGTGCCCTAGGGGCCCCGCTGTGGCTCTGCCTGTCGCTGGTTTATAACCTGAGCATGTTCTGATCCGTCCCAAACCCCTGTGTCCCATCAGTACAATGGGGCTCAAGCTGTGTCCTTACTGGCTTCACGCGGTAGCTTGGAAGATCAAATAAGGGTGTGGGTGTCACGATAATGGTACCGGCAGCCCCAGATGACCGGCCACATGCTCAGCACTGCACTTCGTGCTGTCCACATGGGCAGAGTGGCACACAGAGGTTAAAGGACCCGTCCAAGTCTACATGGCCAAGTGACAAACCAGGATTCCAGCCCACGTCAAAGCTCGTGCTCTAACTCGCTTGTCTAATTCATCGCGCTTCTTTGTAAAGGACCAGATAGTAAGTATGTTCAGGTGGCGGTCCCTTAGGGCTTCATTATAGCTACAGCCTGGCCGTTATAGCATAAAAATGGCTGTAGGCGATGCATAAACAAGTGGGCGTGGCTGTGTTACAATAAAACTTTATTTACAAAAACAGGTGGGGGGATGGGGATAAAATGCTGGACACGTTTGCAGTTTGACTGTGGAGTGACGGAAATGTTTGGAACTAGACAGAGTGACGGTCGCACAGCATTGTGAATGCCCTGAATGCCACTGAATTGTTAGTGAGAGTCGCCACGCTGCACAGTAGTTCCCAGAACTTATTCGTCTTACAAGTTTGTTCCCTCTACCAACCCCCTTCCATCTCCCCAGCCCCAGCCCCTGGCAACCACCATTCTACTCTCGGTTTCCATGAGTCTGGCTTTTTCAGATCATACAGTACTTGCTTTCCTCTGACTTATTTTTACTCAGCACAATGCCCTCAAGATTCATCCATGTTGTCACAAGTGGCAGGAATCCCTTCTTTTTTCTGTGGCTGAGTAATATTCCTGTGTGTATGAGTGAGTGTGTGTGTGTGAGTTTGAGTGTGTGAGTGTGTGTGTGAGTGTGTGTGTGAGTGTGTGTGAATGTGTGTGTGAGTGTGTGTGTGTGTGTGAGTGTGTGTGTGTGTCACATCGTCTTCATCCATCGACAGACACTGAGAGTGTCACCATGCCTTGGCCATTCTGAATAATGCTGCAAGGATGTTGGAGTGCAGAGGTCTCTTCCAGATAGAAATTTGATTTCCTTTGGATGAATAACCAAAAAACAGAATTGCTGGGTCATATGGAAATACTGTTTTCAATATTTTGAGGACCCTCCATACTGTTTTCCATAGCAGCTACACCAGTTTACATTCCCACCAAACAGTGCACAAGGGTCCCCCTTTTCCCCACGTCCTCGCCAATACTTATGTCAACTTGTCTTTTAGAGAACAGCCATTCTGACAGGTGAGGTGACATCTCACTGTGGTTTTGATTTGCATCTCCCTGATGCTTAGTGATGCTGAGAGCCTTTTTATGTACCCGATGACCATCTGTCTGTCTTCTTTGGAAAAGTATTGATTCGGGTCTTTTGCACATTGATTAATCGGATTTTTTTTTTTGCTATTGAGTTACATGAGTTTCTTATGTATTTTAGATATTAACCCCTTATCGTGTGTGTGTGTGTGTGTGTGTGTGTGTGTGTGTATCACTCATCGGGTTTGCAAATATTTTCTCCCATTCTGTAGGCTGCAGTTTTCATTTTGTTGATCGTTTCTATTGCTGTGCAAAAGCTTTTCGGTTTGGTGTAGCTCCACTTGTTTATTTTTGCTTTTATTGCCTGTGCTTTCGGTGTCATTGCCAAGACCAGTGTTAAGGGGTTTGTTCCCAGCGCCTCCTCCTAGGAGTTTCACAGTTTCAGGTCTTACCTTTACATCTTTGTAATTCATTTCCAGGTACTTTTTGCGAGTGGTGGCAGATAGGGGTGTCACTTCATTCTTTTGCACGTAAGCATCCAGTTTTCTCAAGACCATTTACTGAAAACCTACCCTTTCTCCACTGAGGGTTCTTGGCTCCCTTGTCAAACATCAGTTGACCATGTATATGTGGGTTTATTGCTGGGCTGTCAATCCTGTTCAGTCGTTCTATGTGTCGGTTTTTGTTTGTTTTGTTCCTACCAGTACAATACTGTTTTGATCACTATAGCTTTGTATATTGTCTAAAATCAGGAAGTGTGATGCCGCCAGCTTTCTTCTTCTTTCTCAGGATTGCCTTGGCTATTCAGGATCTCTTGTGATTACATACAAATTTTAGGATTGTTTTTTCTATTTTTAAAATTGCCATTGGAATTTTGATAGGAATTGCATTGAATTTGTAGATTGCTTCGGGCAGTATGGTCACTTTAACAATAGTAATTCTCCCAATCCATGAGCATAGGATATCTTTCCATTTATTTGTGTCCTCTTCAGTTTCTTTCATCAATGTCTTTAGTTTTCAGTGTACAGGTCTTTCACCTCCTTGATTAAGTTTATTCCTATTTTATTGTGTTTGATCCTTTTGTAAATGGGATTCTCTTCTTTCTTGTCTTCAGATTGTTTGTTGTTAGTGTATGGAAATGCAACTGACTTTGCAAAATGAGCCTCAGCATAACCTGCAGCCTGCAGCTAAGACAGCATCAAGCGTGTTCCCTGGGAAACTGCGCAGGTTGTGTGCTCTGAGCTTTGTTCTGTGCTGATCCTGCCAGCACTGGTTAAACCCAGGCCCTGTGCATGGGGGCCCTGTGGTCTGAGCCCTGCTGAGATCAAAGGCTCAACACCCAGTGCTTTCTGCTGCTTTCCTGATGTCCTCCCCTCCCACCCCCATCCTAGCACTCTGAGAACAGTTTCTGAGCAACTGTCAAAGCTGGCAGATGCTGTTCATACCACGATGCTGTTTGTACTTGCCTATCTAATGTGTGATGATGGCGGCTGCCTGCCCATTCGAGCACTAATGAAACACACAGTGTCAGTGACTTACTGAGGTCCAGTCTTCACCCTTTAACCTACCCAAATCTGCATCCAAGTAAAGAGTGGAGGTAAACAAGGAGGAGGGATTCGGGGTCAGACCCATCTGGGCTTGATCCTCACTCGGGCTTCATTCACTGTGTGATTTGGGTGAATTGCTTCAATTCTCTGAGCCTCAGAGGTTCCACCTGAGAGGTGAGAGTCACCTTCGTCCCACCTCACCAAGCTTTCCTGAAACTGCACATCTGCGTTTCATCCCACTCACCACACTTGTCATCATGAACAATATCTTTATATTCTTAACCAGAGTCCCAAAGATACGGGCTAAAACCCTGGCAGTGCTCCTATACTCACGGGCCGTCCGTTCACCCCTCGACAGCACACATGGCTGTGTCTGCACAAGCAGACTGCAAGGCTGTGGGTGTAACCTGGACCTCAGCGCACGCCCCCACCTCCTGTCGGCCCCGCGACTCCTGCACATCCTGGAAACCTTCCTCACAGCGCTTTGCAGGGCCAAGCGCTCCCTTTCCTGGTCTCACATGCCCCCTTCTCTCTTCTGACCCAGCTGTGACACCTGGCCCTTTCTCTCTGATTCTCACACACACTCGCCCCACTCACAAGGGGCCTGTGTGTCTGGGGGTGGGGGCCTTTCCATCACAGAGTCTGTCCTGAGAAGCCCCGGGCGCCTTCAGCGATGGCACACGCACATCCACTCTCTCTCTTCCTCGTCTGGTGGCCCCTACCCCGCTCCGCTCTCCCCAGTCCCTGGGCCTGTCCTGCCTGGAATTCCGAGGCAGGAGCGGCCCTTGACGATGCTCCCGGCTGAGGGTCTTTGGCACAATATCTGCAAAAAAAAAATTACCCTGAGAATTTCCTTCCCCACCTGTCTGTCATCTCCCTGGTGGCACCACTCCGTCCCACAGATAATTTGAAATCTTTAAAGGATGAAAAACAGAGATGTTAGAAGTCCATTTGAAAAGCACCGCATTAAAAGGGGCTGTTTTCCACTTAACAGCAGCTAAGAAGGGCTCTTGTCCTTGGTGCCGAATCCACAAAACCACCGTGAAATCCAGTTCTGAAAGGACCTCATTCAGATGCAGAAGTCATGAACCGGTTACCACATTAAGAGTTAAAAGGAAAAAGTACTATTAATTTTCCATTTTTAGCCATGAAATTTGCAGCTGTGCGCTTATGAGAAGTATTATTTTAACCTTTATATTTCTCTTTACATGACTTTCTTGAGACAAAATTAAAAGTTAAAAATTGATACCTGACATCAAAAGCCCAGCATGCTAAAGGGTACAAGCCATGAAAAAGAAATGAGAGGAAATGGTGGCCTTTGAAGGCTTTGGGATTGGAAATATATCAGGACGAGATGGAATCGTCTATAAAGATACATGTCGGAGAAATGGCCTATAAAGATATACGCAGGGAAGGAGGACATAAGATTTGAGGACTTTGGAATGAGTCCCTATAATTAAAATAACATAAAACATCTGAAGAAGGTTCTGGAAACGAATCAGGCCCGTGTACAACCATGCACACCTGTCGGCCAGCCCGTATGTTTTTCTGTGTACGCCCTGTGGGCTTGGTCCTGTGTCTCCAACGCTAATGAAACATGGCATGTCAGCTCATCCTCCCTGCGTGGGGGACCTCTCATCACTGCGACCTGCTGGGCTTTGCCCACGTGGCCCAGGCGGTCGTCACCCACGTGCTTATGGGGGTAGAAAGCTCCCGCCCGGTTCTCGAGGCCGCTCTGCTGAGGCCCTAAGGTGGAATCCTGCAC
This sequence comes from Hipposideros armiger, assembly GCF_001890085.2. Lineage (NCBI taxonomy): Eukaryota > Metazoa > Chordata > Mammalia > Chiroptera > Hipposideridae > Hipposideros > Hipposideros armiger. The sequence goes on along the minus strand of NW_017731382.1, from coordinate 2,550,145 downwards.
GTCTCTTTCCTGATTATAAGAAAAGTCTCTGGATGTGAGCCATGAGTATCAAAAATATGGACCAGATAATTATCATATTGAGGGGAAATATCTCCACCGAGTCAAAAGACAGTGGCTCAAATGATAGAAAATAATAATGGTGATATTGACTTCATTAGCATTTATTCAGTGCTTATAATGTGTCAGGTGATTAAGCTAGTTCTTTTAATTTGTACAACGACCGTGACAAGTAAATATTATTATTACTCCTATTTTATACACGAGGAAACCGAGGCTTGGAGAGGCTCGTGCGGCCCACGGACATGCAGCTAGGAGCTGGAGAATCAGACAATTCCAGCGCCGGGCTCACAGTTTGTCCATAAAGGACGGACTCTGTTATCTTTCTTTACCAGCCACCAATTCCATTGAGCGTAACATGTAAGAATCATTCACTTGTTTCTTTTCACCCATCACTTTCCAGTAGGGACTTGGGGTTTTGTTGCAGAGCATCCAGGGACCTCGCCAAGGTCTCCGCGGTTTGCTGTCCTCTGCAAGGCCAGTCAGAGCCAACATGAGGATGCTTCTGCTCCGTGCAGCCTTCCTCTTGTCATCTGAATAATGCACACTCATGTCTCTCTATGCTGGTCAATTTCCCCTTCGCTGCCAGGTCTCTGGGCACCTCTTGAGTGATGGAGTCCTCAGAATCCCTTGAAGCCTCATCTCCTTAAACACAGCAGAGAGCCACCTGCACAGGTATAGTTCTTGCCCCGGGAGGGCTCCATCCGCCCGGGCCTGGGGTCCTTTCCCGCCCGGGACTTGCCCTGGCTCCAATGCACCTCTTGCCCGCTCTGCCTCAGGACCCGGACACTGCATAGCCAGCTTCTGCTTCACTGTGCTGCCCGCCTGTCGAGCTTCCCAGATGCCAGGCCTGCCGTCCCGCGTCAGCCCAAGGCCTTCTCAGGCAGGCAGGCCAGCCAGGGGGTGTGCTCACAGGGCCTCTCTTACCTGGTACCCGAGACTTCCAACTCTGAGCGCAGGATCAGTTTGGCCAGTAAACGCGGCTCAGGACCCAGGGGTTCAGCTGTGAGTCCCTTTCTGAAAATACAGACAGACAAGCGGGCTGAGAATATGCACCTCCGTCCCTTTGTTGGCTGAGAGCATGGCGAGCGCCGTCCTTGGGCCCTGCAGTCCTTGGGGGCCACCTGAGCTCTTCTTCTGTCGTGAGTGTGAGAAGCTTCCGTTTTCTCACACTGTGGACCGTTTGGGTTCTACCCTCCTTTCCTCTGAGAGAGAAGGAGCAAAGGGCTGCGGGCTCCAGGCAGCACTGCACCCTGCAGGCCTGGGCGTCTGCCTGAGGGTGGAGTGACACACACACTCACACACGCACTCACATGCACACATGCACACACTCATGTGCACACATACACATGTGTGCATGTGTGCCATGATCACCACTCACGCCAGTTTGCCCCGCTGCCTGTCTTTAGCCCCGCAAGGCTGTGTCCTTGGTGCCCCGGCGGCAGGACCAAGCAGAGCGTTAGCCCCCGCTGTGTGCACATGAAGAACGGACAGGCTGCTGTCCTCCTGGAAGCCAGCGCCTCTACCGAAGCTGCCATGCAGGGAGTGAATGTGAGGCCAGGAGGGAGACGGCAGCTCTTTGGGAACAGCAGGGTCAGGGAGCACACGTGGTCTCATGGCCTTTGTGTGACGCCTCATCACCGTGGGGTCTGGGGGTCTGGAGTCACCCGCCTCCCCCGGCCACGCATCTGGTAGCAGAGCCTCAGGCAGAGAGGGGAGAGGGGTGTCGGCCCAGGCCCGCTTCCCAGTGTCATGTGCCCTGGACCCCAGACCCCCAGCCAGGAACTGCCCCTCGCTGGCGTGTGCAGTGTTTCTGTCCGACTGGAAACACTGGTCCACCTTGCTGAAATAATAGGCTATCGGAGCTGGTACTTCTGTTTTTAGCACATCCGACTGGAACATTTACGAGGAGGAAATAGGTCACATACTGAGGAGCGAACCTCTGAGCAGCCTGGCAGGATGTAGAGGGGTGCCTGCCATGGACCACAGCCAGAACTCAGCCAAACTCCACGGGAGGGAAGCCGGAGGGCCTGAGAAGGGAGGGCTTCCGAGGAAGGAGAGTGATCAAACTCCATATTGATCAGGCACCAAGAGTGCTGGCACCTCCCTGCAGGGACCGGGAGGGGCTGCGGTGTGCTGGGTGCTGGCTGAGCCCTGCCAGCGGGGTGTCTGCGAGAAGGAGCTTTGGGCTTTGAGGCCACGTCCAGGTCAGCGGTAGAGGGGTCCAGGCTAGCTTATCATTTATTCACTGCTTGGCGCCAGTCTAGGCACCAGGGCCACAGACGTAGCAGGACGGATCAAGGCCCCGGACTCAGATGAGCACAGGACACCTAATGCCCTTGTTTTCTTTACATCGAGAGAATGACCACTCTGAGCCTCCATCCTCCCTGGCAGGAGGAAAAATTCAACTGTACTTGTTCTTGGGGGTCTGTTCTTATCAGGGTTTGAAGTTCCAGAGTCTGAGGTCACAGTCAGGCCTGAGGAGACTGCTCCGGTCACTGGTCGTCAGGCCGGGGTGTCTGTGTCCCGGGGCCGAGGTCCATGCAGACCCCGGGCTCTCTGTTTTCTGCCCATCTTGGCCAGGCGCTGAGGTGTAAGGCAGGTGTAGCACACAGGTGTGCCCCTGACAGGTAGCCAAGGCTGAGGCTGCCAACAGATCCCTCCTGAAAGCCGTTCCTCCCCGTCTGTCTGCTCCGGGAGGCGTTCCCTTTCCTCTTTTTATCCCCGCAGATTCGCCAACTTTCCAGCTTCTCCATCTCATCTCCTTGTATTTGCCCCCAGCCCTGCCACTTCTAACACCTGCCAAGGTCCTCTCTGCCCAGAACCTGTGCACCTGCTGTTCCCCCTCCTGCTGGTGCTCTCGCCTCGATGCTGCCGTGTCTCCTAATTTGGACCTCATCTCAATGTCCTTTTCATAGAGAGGACTTCCGTGGTCACTCGCTCTTAATGGCTATCATCCCTCATCACTTTCCATCATCCATGCTGTAGCTTTTCTTTATAAAAACCAACCATCGCCTTATTGCATTATGCCTGCTTATTGCATGCCAGTCTCGGCAGAATGTTCGCACATGGAGGTAATGACTTGTCCTGCCTTGTTCACCACCGAATCCCCAGGGACCTTCTCAGGCACGAAGTAGGTGCTCAGTAAACACCTGTTGAATGAATGACGGACGGGCTCGGGAAGCCTGGCTCCTCGCGTGCTAAGTACAGTTCCCCAGGACCCCTCCTTCCCTCCCTCCTCCAAAGACACTCTGACTGCAGTTGACTGACTTGAGCAGTAGGCCGTTTTCTCTCCTTTCTAGATATTACACAACACATCTATTTCTATCTTAATTGAAAAATAAGAAGAGACAATAAAATGCATCGTTACAGATTGGATGGGTAAAATAATTGGCTTGACAGTACTCTAGGAATTTAATTATAGCACAACACTCCCATGTAATACACACACCCGGAAAGGAAGAGTTGAAGGGGTCCAATAAATCATTGCTGTCAAACACAGAAGAAGCCTCTGCAACTGTCCGGTGATGCTGATGAGGCCGTCGGACGTTCTCAGCGTGCCGGTGCCGAGCATCCCAGGCAGCATGTGCTGGCGTCTCTGCGATGGAGAGCTGCCTGGGAAACGGCGAACTGTGTGGCTGCTTGTCTCAAAGGGACAGCCACCGCTCGGGGCGGCGGGGGGTGGTTAGCCAAGATCCTTCCTGGCCAGCTGCACGGCCCCTCACACCTCTGAGCGGGCGTCTCAGGGAGCAGGAGGGAGACAGGGTGGACAGGAAGTGGCTGTAGCCGCTGTTGGGCAGTTACCTGACAGGTCCCGGTGGCTCGCCCAAGCCCCGAAGACCTGGCTGCCCCCCTTCCGGGCTCGGGGAGTGGGGTGGGGTGGCTGAGAGCATCCTTCTGGGGCCACCATCCCAGGAAGGGCGCAGGTACCCAGGCGTCTCTTCCAGCCTTTCCGCTGGGCCACCTGCTTCACAGGCCAGCTCCTGAGACAGCCGTCCACCACTGCCCTCCTCGCCGCCAGTTTATATTATGTTTTCACCCGCTTAGTCTTCAGGGTGCTTTTCACCTCAGAACATGTCATGCCTGCTGGTGTATTTACACACCGCGGGGCTCCCCAGCCTAATGTCAGCTCCAAGAAGGGGACGCAGGCCCAGCAGCTCGGGCTCCAGTACCTGGGACAGCGCGGGCCTGCCAGTGTAAGGAGGGATGAAGGGGACCTCCAGTGGGCGCAGCTGTCACCTGACCCCAAGTGGAATGTCCCCCACACTGTGCTCCTCCGGAGATGAGGAGGTGCTAGGGGGATGAGTTTCCAGCACAGGCCTCGGGCAGGCGGTCCATGGACTGCGGTCACAGCTCAGTTTCATCCTTTACAGCGGTTATGGAGGCCGGGCCCTGCGAGTTGGCTCTTAATACGCGCGTGCGCACGCACAGACACACACACTCATATATGTGCACACATGTATGTGAGTGTGTGTACATGTAATATGTGTATATATGTGTAATGCACATGTATGCGCATAGTATGGTGTTATTATATTACCATTGCTACGATTAATGAGGGAACTGTGCTGATGGTTAGGGTGAGTCGTTGCCTGTTTCTAGCTCCCCTGCTCCCGTGTATGTAACCAGTTCTGGCCAGTGAGCTGTGAGTGGAGGAGGGTGTGTCACCTCATGCCAGACAGGTCACAGCTGGTGTGAGGCCCCGCGAGCCCTCCTGTCCTCGGCCACCCTGCACAGCAAGGTGCAAGATGGAGCCACTCATCAGCCTGGTCCTGAGTGGGAGCCTCGGAGCGGAGGTCCCACCCCTCCTGGGTCCTGAGTGGGAGCCCCACAGAGTGGAGGTCCCATCCTACCTGCACATCAGAAACAAACCTTTATTATTTTAGCCCTGTGATTAGGAAGCTGTTACTATGACATGGTAGTTCCCAGTCTGGTCCATCTCGACTTATAGTTTTATTGTTTTTTTTTTCTTTATGTAAAAATAAAGCACAACATGAAAATGCGTACATCACAGAAATGAGTGGAATTCACCCAAATTATCACTACTAAGGGATTTGTTAATGTCCCAGAGAATACTGTAATGGAGAGAGGGTGTGTGTGTGTGTGTGTGTGTGCGCGCGCGCGCGCGTGTAGGGACCGTGAGACACAGCGATGCCGATATATCCGTGAGCCTGACCCGGGTTTGTCATCATGGTCAGTCCTGAGACTTTCAGTCCCTCCGAGCTTCACAGGTGAGCTAAGCTGAGCCCATGGCCTGGTCGGACGAGCCGCAGGTCTTCCAGTTGAAGAAGAGAGCCGTGTGGGACCAAAACCCCACCTCCCGCCTCCGAGAGCACTGCTTCTCCTGCAGCTCAACGCTCCTTTATTGCTGCTGCTTCTGATGAGAGGGGGCTTATTTCTTACCTTAGAGCACGGCTTAGGAGATAGTTCAAATATCTTCATTTCTTTTGAGTAACTAAGCCGTTCTCCACCTTTCTGCACTCCTTTCTTTTCCTCGAGTCTTCATATTACATGTATATCCTCAGGCCGTTTTGTTTTTCTAAAGCTCTGAGATAATTTCACAAGCCCGGGGGCTTCTCCGCGGATGAAAGCGGGCCTCTCCGTGTGCTGCTGGAAGACCTGCACATCAGCCCGTCTGAGATGCTCGCTGCGCAGGCCGGGCCCTGAGCCGCCTCCAGACCTGCTCAGGTGGAGATACTGCCAGGGCCCCGGCTGGCCGTGCCGAGCGGCCGCTCCCAGGAGGAGGTCCCACCGGACGCTGAGAATCCTTGAAGCGATTATTAAACAGGGGAGCCCTGGGCCCACCTTTCTCATCTGTAAGGAAATAATTTGGTGGCTGGAGTAATGAGCGTTGGGTGGGACTTCGTGTTTATAGAGAAGCCGGGGTTTAGGAGGAACCGTGAAGACCGGTTTGTCCCCGTTGTCTTGGCGCCGTGACCTGTCCCTCCCCTCCAGTGGACAGCTGCCGTCCTGTTTGGGTAATGGCCTTCTGTTTTCCTTCTTAGCGCCCCTTGCTCCCACTCTCAGTCTGCGTGGTTTGGGTGGGGGCTGCCTCCACCCCCACAGAGCGCCCACCGGGCCCCGCCCGGCACATCATTCCGTCCAGTGTGTGGTCACAGCCACTTGTGCAGTACGGGCTTGACCCTCAGCAGTCAGGCCAGCGGACCCTGGGACGTGTGCCGGGACCCGTGGGGCTGGAACGGAGCAGTGGGAGGTGAGCAGAGCCTCTGGTGCTCCTGGGTGCCACCCCAGTGTGGGGACCTTGCCCCAGAATGAGGTCGAAGGAGAGCACCCCTGGGCCCCTGCAGTGGGCCTTGTCCTAAGTTGCTGGGTCGTGGGAGCCAGTATTTTTATTGCTTTTCATAAGCCAGTCCTGTAAAGTTTTTGTCACTTACAACCAAAAAAGTCCTGACTACCACATCTGTCTCTCACTCCCCAGTCTGTTTCACAAATTGCTTGTGAGGCTGGGCCTGGCGCTCTGAATGACAGGGGCGTTTGCAGGAGGTGATTGACATTCCTGCAGGGTGTTATTCTAAGGCAGTCAGGCCACATGACTCACGATGCCAAATGCGTCACCAGGACAGTCACACACAGGTGGTTGGTCTGTCTCAGCAGATGGTGGCACCAGCTCCCTCACAGCCACAACCCCGGGCACGGGTGGGACCAGCTGGTCTGTCCCGTCTCCTGTTGCTTCAGCCGGTGCAGAGAACTCCAGCTGGAGACTGCACGGTCCGTTCAGAGGTCCTGCCAGCCGTTCCTGTGCACCCCAGGAAATGGCTGGCTGTATCCCCCTCACATCCCCTCAGCCAGGACTGCCTAACTGGGTTTTAGCGTGCCTTTAAATCAAGAATACTTCAAGGAATTCCAGTATGTGAGTGATAAAACAGGAAAAGCCTCCCCTAGAAAAAGGATTTCTGAGTGTGGTTCGGATGGGTGGGGAAGCACTGGTTGAAGTAAAGTCGAATCGACTGAGAGCTGCAGGAAGATGCAGAGCTTCTGACTCAGCACGTGCTGTGACTCTCCGAGAGGCAGGACTGGGTGGCTTTGCCAATCCCGTGTGGCCACAGGACCCTTGTTTGGGGGAGCGCTCCTTGGAAACATTTTAAGGATGAAGACGCAGAAGGCTCTTCTCCTGCCTTGGCTTGGAAGCCCCTGGGGTGAGTTTGTAGGACTGGACACCACAGCATGAGGAGCAGGGGTCACTGTCCACCTCGCTCGCTCAGAAGGGCAGACGCGTGCCTGGCTCACTGCCATTCCGTCTCCAGCACCCGCCGCGGTGCTGACGCCTGGGTGGTCCTCGCAGGGCACCTGTAGAGCGAGAGAATGAATAAGGGATGGTTGAGGCTCGGTGTAGGGTGAGGAGCGGGCTGGACAACTTCCTCAGCCTCTGGAAACTTCGATGCGAAGGGAGGGGCTCCTGTCCTCCTTGCGGCTTTAGAAACCAGACCTGGGGTCAGTGGGTGGGTTTGTCAGAGAAGAGGAATTCAGCTCACGATCAAAGAGGCTTTCCGAGCGGTGGGCAGCTGCCTCCGGAAGTAGGGAGCGTGGGTTACTGTGGATGGGTTTATGCCTGACATTGGGCCTACCCTCTGTGATTTCTGAGGGTAAGTCCCTGGGTCTAGATTCAGACTGAAATAACCATCTGTTCGCCCTCTGTAACTTAATCTATGATCTAAGCCGCTTTCAAAAGCTGTTGGCGCTGAGCTCCGTGTTTACTGAGCTGACTTCAAATATTTGAGGGTATTGGTAATGTTTATCATTTGCCCTGAGAAGCCCTGAATCCAAACTGCTGGGTACAGTTTGGTTTTCTTTCCCAAATTCAACCACTATAACAATAAGGAAACAACCTAGAATGGTTGGAAGAAAAATGCGTCTTCCACCTGCGGGGAAAGTGTCGCGGTGCCTGAAACTAGCCCTCAAATGCGTCGGCAGCACCAAAGCGTGTGTCCTGTACACACGCCCAAACGATTCTCCAGCAGAGATATCTGTGTATAAATGTTACACAGCTAGTACACACCTGTGTATCCGTGTGGATGCACAAAACGCACAGCGTGGCAGTGAGTGTGCCCGGCACTGTTCTTTCAACTCTTCTATAGGTTTAAAGTTGTACAAATAAAAAGTTGGGGGGAAGGCGGCCGTGGCGCTACCTCCCACAGTGAGCCGTGGAAGTGCGCGAGCGCTGCGGTCTGTCGCACTTCCTCCTGGAGGTGGCGTAGGTGTGCAGTCTGTGCTTACGGAAAGTGCTGGAAGTGGCTGTTAGACTCGGGAGATGGTGACTGCAATCATGATGCGGTGTCTGCAGAGGACCCGGGAACCCCCAGGCCCTCCCTTAGCGCCGGCTCCCTCCCCAGGAAACCCCTTGCGCAGAGACCCGGTGATCCGGTCCAGAGTAGCGGCTGCCTTCCTTCCTGCATCCAGGTCCCCATGAATGCCCAGTTTCCTCCATGAACCACCCAGGTCACCACGGCAACATCCCCGTGGCGGGAGGAAGCCGATGGCAGCCCAGCAGGGCAGCTGCCAAGAGTATTTTGTGGAGAGCCCCTGGCGTGCCCGTGGGCCAGGAGCCCGGCACCACCAGCCCTCAATGGAAGAAAGAGGTGGCACATTTCTGCCTGTGTCCCGTGGAAGAAACGTGACCTTCATCACGTTTTCAGGTTCTAAAAATGCGGCCCAACCATCGTCCCTGAACTTAGGCAGCTGCTTCCAAATTAAGGGATCGTGTGTCTGTCCTTTGTCCCAAGTCAACTTTGAGGAAAAAAGAGGTGTTAAAGGGAAGTCTTGATGCCATCAAAGTCACAATAGGACAGGCATCACAATATCTGTAGCCCATTTTGTTTATTTTTAAATTAATGGGCTTTGCTTTTCAGAGTGGTTCTAGTTTACAGAAAGGAGCGGAGAGTGCAGAGTCCCTGTACACCTTCCCTGCCCGTCTCCCCGACCAACGCCTTGTACCGTGGGTTCCTGAGCTGCGACTGCTGAGCCCATACTGATGCACGTCGTCACCCAAGCCCGTAGGCGTTTGTGTCACTCTCGGACGGAACATTCGGTGGGTTTGGACAGAGGTCCAGTGACGTGTGCCCACCAGACAACGGCACACAGAGTATTTCGCTGCCCCGACAGGCCCCTGCTCCACCTCTTCCTCCTCCCTCCCCAGAACCCTTGGCAATCGAAGATCATTTTATTGGCAATATATCGTGAACATTTCCTCATGCCATTAAATATTCTTAAAAAGTGTACCTTTAAAGGCACCTTACTTTTCTATCTGCTGGCTCTCAAAGGTGCTTTAACCACGTCTCTATGTTGGGCACTTAGGCCGTTTCCGTTCCTTTCCCTCTGAAATCGTCGTGATGAAACCGTCTCACGTCAGGGCCGCTCAGCAGTGGCTGTTACTTCGGGCAGGAGATCTGTATATCTGTGTTTCGTTGTGGGAGCCGCCTTGGCCATTGCAGGATATTTAGCAGCAGCCCTGGCCTCTACCCACAGATTCCAGAAGCATCCCCCCAACTCTGTGACAACCTAGAATGTCTCCGGACACTGCTAAGTGTCCCCTGGGGCAAAGTCACCTGTGGTCAGGAGCCTCTGCATTAGTTCCAGCTCCTCAGACACCCACTTACTTTCTCAAACTAGGGCCCCATCAGCAGAATTCGAAGTCTGTGCGTTCTGATGTTTTTAATGCTTTGGATGGAATTTTCCATATTGCCCTTCACAGAGTTGATGCATTGGCTCCCAGCTGTAAAATACCTTCTCCTGCTCCCCAGGACTAGGCTTACGGGCAAATGGGGAGACTCCAAGGTCATAGAGGATATGAGCTGCAGTATGGAGGCACTGGGGCTCTCCCTGCAAGGAGTGACAGGGACGGGAGGCACAGCTCACCTGGTGGTAACTGCCCAGCACTGGCCTGACGTCACCAGACATTTGAAGGCGTGCCATGCCATGTCATCGAGTTTCTCTCTGTTGATGCACCTGCCTTTCCCCTCTGGCCATCGCATCCCAGCCAGGCTGTGGGAGCCTGGGGGACGGACAGGAAGGGCAGACGGAAGTGGTTCCCTCATGCAGCCTCACAACCTAAGCAGGCGCCAGGTAGCGAGCTCTGCTGAGCCCCCACTGAGGCGGCGATGGGGACATGTGGACGGCCGGCCGGGCAGCTGCCCCTGACTGGAGGCTGCTATAAGACATGAGCACTGCCTCTAAGTCCAGGACCAGAGGCTGTGCTGAGTTGCCCCAGAGAGATACGAGGTGAACAGATCGGCTGAGGCAATCACAGATAATAGATAGATGATAGATGATGATAGATAGATAGATAGATAGATACACAGATTGACTAGCAGCGATGCCCACTGGTTCTCTGTTTGAGCTTGTCCGGGGAGAGAGCCGTCCCTGCACATGGTGCAAGTCCAGCTGCGACCTTAAATGGGCCAGCCTGGTACGGCCCAGCTTTGCACCTTCCTTAAGGGTCAGGAGCCCCTCGTGGAGAGGTGCCGAGCTAAGCCCTGGGGATACGAAGTGAGCGAGACATGGCCCTGCCCTCACGCACTTGATGTATTAACTGGGAAGAGGGAAAGTTATAGGACTGCCTCTGTGGTAAGTTCTACGCCAGGGAACTAGGGGCACCTTGAGAGCTGTGCTGAGGGACGTGCCCCGGGGTCCTGGAGAGGCGAGGGAGGGATGTCTAGCTGATCTCTAAAGGATGGATAAGAATCAGCCAGGCAAAGTTAGGGAGAAGTCATTCAGCGGGGAAAACCAGGTGTACGACAATCCCAAGGCAGAGACGTGTGTGACATGTCCAGAGAATGCAGAGGCGGCGCCCCTGTCCTTCGTCCACCTCAGGCTGCCCACGAGTGCTTCCAGTGTCTGGGAAAACCGCCCGTGTGACTCTTGCAGGGGGCGGGGTGTTGTCTCGCATGAAACAGCCAGGCCCGCTTCTGAGACCTGGGGCTGGGCCCAGGGTGTCAGCCTAGTGCAGTCGGAATTTAGCATTTATCCGGGTTCCAGTTGGGGCAAATGTGCCCGGTGGCGACAGTGCCAGCCCGGCTGCCCTCGGCTTCTTCCCCTGTCCTAGCCCTGGCCCCCTCGCCTCCAGAGCGTTCCAACAATGCCCCCTCTCCCTCTTCACTTCAGCAGCCAGAGAGATTGTTCCCTGGCAGCCCCGAGCCCTGACCATCCCAGAGGACCGGAGTGGCTGGGGTCCTGGCTGCCAGGGAGAAGGTGCTGGAGAGGTAAGCCGGCCCGCCTCCCCGAGGACTTGAGACACAGGGCACGGGGCACTCTGGACGCCATGAAAAGCCTCTTTGCTTCCTGGGCATAACGGGTTTGAAATCAGGACTAGGAGGGAGGGCCTGGTTTCTCTTTCTTTTGGAAACGTAGAGAGTGTTCATTTTTAAGCTGCCACTGGGGATGAGGAAGAGGGCTGGTTATCCACTCAGGATGGTATCACGTGCAGGCTGCACGAAGTCGGTCTGTAGCGCTCCCTCTGACCCCCGAAATGCAGAGCTCACAATGGCTCTTGGGGTGACGCTGGGAGTGAGCTTAGTGGCGGAGCCATAAAGAAACTAAGTGGAAAGTGCTTCTTCCCGACCAAGCCCTCCTCTCAGCAAAATTTCACTCAAGTGTCTCTTCATAATAAAATAATTCTGCATTCCAGCTGAGAGCTCCGCGCACTCCCTCACAAGTCATGTGGCAAAGCCGGTTTTTTCACTGCTGGGCAGGATTTGCTAATGGGCACTTTATCGCTAAGTGTGGTGTCCCTTTGGGAGAAAAGTAATTCCAGCCCAGCGTATGTCTCGTCTCCCAGCTTACTGGTCAGCAGTGTTATTATGCTTGCGAGAGTCATTTGTAAGCTTTTCAAGTGATACGTTTCCAATGTCTTTTTTTTTCCAGGTAAAGGAGGAAAAAAATGCTAAAAGCAAAAAGCTAAATGGGGGTGGGGGGTGCACCATTGGAATCAAATCGATGTTTATCTTACAAGTGCTCTATATCATGAAAAGCCTTGCTGCTGCTTTTTTGTGCATGTTCCAAAGCAAACCTCACTATTCAGTGAGAGAGCAGAGGTCGGTTGGCGGGAAACTGGGCACCGGCACGCTCCGCATTCGCTGCCAGGCCCAGGAGAACTCGCTGAGCCTCCTGAGCCTTTGTTTTCTCATCTGTGACAAGGGGGCAGTAAGAACCTTACTTCCTAAAATGACTGTGAAGGCTGAATGCCGTAATAAAGTGCCTGAAGCACGAGCTCGGTTCTGACGATGAGAAATGCCTTGTCCTTAGTCTCCACCTCCGCCTGGCGCGCTCCGTGGAAGTTTCGCAAATGCCTCAGCATCCGACTGGCAGCCAAGATCAGAAACTAGTTTGTGGTGGAGACAACGTCAGCATCTTCCTTTGTCTCTCAAAATCTTGTGGACTCAGTTAAAAAAAATAACAAATTTGCCTAGAATTCACGTGTTCTGTGCTCAGAGCCAACATGGGTCACGTGAGTCACCACTGCAGGTGATGTCTGTGAAGCGCGCGTGTGTGTGGGTGTGAGTGTGAGTGTGAGTGTGTGTGTGAGTGTGTGTGAATGTGTGTGAGTGTGTGAGAGTGAGTGTGTGAATGAGTGTGAGAGAGTGTGTGTGTGAGTGAGTGTGTGTGTGTGAGTGTGAGTGCGTGTGTGTGTGAGTGAGTGTGAGTGAGTGTGAGTGTGTGAGTGCGTGTGTGAGTGCGTATGTGAGTGAATCTGAGTGTGAGTGCGTGTGTGTGTGTGAGTGAGTGTGAGTGTGAGTGTGTGTGAGTGAGTGTGAGTGTGTGTGAGTGTGTGTGAGTGTGTGTGTGAGTGAGTGTGTGTGTGAATGTGTGTGTGTGAGAGTGTGTGAGTGAGTGTGAGTGTGTGTGTGAGTGTGTGTGAGTGAGTGAGTGTGTGTGTGAGTGAGTGTGAGTGCGTGTGTGAGTGTGTGTGAATGTGTGAGAGTGAGAGTGAGTGTGAGAGTGTGTGTGTGGGTGTGTGGGTGTGAGTGCGTGTGTGAGTGTGAGTGAGTGTGTGTGTGAGTGTATGAGTGTGTGTGAGTGCGTGTGAGTGTGAGTGTGAGTGCCTGTGTGTGTACACGCACACACGCCTGGGGTGTCTTTCACACACGTGTCTGTAGACGAATGCACTGATAGGAGGTGAAGCAGCCTGTCTAGGGCTGCCTTGTAAATAAGAGTGGAAGCTTAGCTATGGGTCAGGTGCCTCAAGCCCAGGTCCTGCCACTCGGTACTAAGAAACCCTGTCGTCTTACCTGCCAGCCTGTGGAACTTTCAGTCCTGAAAGAAGTTAGCCTAGTTTTAGAAACACTGGCTCTGATGGGACACAGTCGGGAAATCGGTCACTGGCATGTCCCTCAAGCTCAGCGCCACTGAGACCCAGAGCCATGGGCGTGACCATAACTAAGGTATTGTGACCACAGAGTGTGTCTCAGATTCAGCAGACGTGGCTCCACGTCCCCTGCCCCAGAAAGGGAACCTGGACCTGCTTGGTGGTGGCCGTGGATGGAGGACAAACAGACAATGGATGAGCTGCTGTAATTGTCACTGAGCGACTTACAAAAGCCACCACAAAGGACGTTTTTCCCACAGGTGAGTCAGGCTGGGTCCTCTGCCTGATGCGGGTGCCACCAGACCAGAGGGGAAACCAAGAGAAAAACCATCTATTTCTACCAGTGAAACATAACAAGTATATTTTTCTGTTTGAAACGTCCTCCCCAAGACTTTTAGTGAACTTAGTTCTTAAGGGACTCATGACTCCAGTGGAGTTGAATGTGCTTCTGACTGAAGTTTCCTGCTATCTTGCAAGTCACTGCTCTGCAGCTTGGAGGGACTTGCGCAGAGGAAGTGGGCATGGTGCAAGCTCATTGCTGATTGAGTGATTAGGAAGCGTGTGGAGGGAGGGCTAGACTTTCGCCTCTTCACTCCTCACGGAAAGACTTTGCGTCTCTGTACTCTTTCTGACACAGTGGCACTCATCTTCTAAATCTGTGAAGATTAATCTAAACCTGAGAATCTTCTAACTTCTTCCTCTTCATCCAGGAGATGTTTGGTGATGTCTGGAACCATTTTTTGTTGTCACAGCTGGGGAGGGTGGGCTGCTGGCACGGAGCAGGTAGAGCCCAGGGCTGCTGCTAACCATCCTAAGCGCCCAGGACGCCCCACCACAACCAGTTACCTGGCCCCAAATCAACCATTCAAAGGCTGGAAAATCATGCTCTACATTTCAAAACAGAAAGCTGAACATGAAAACATAGAGCGGTGCCCCAAAATCATCAACTTCGCTGCACATCAAGTTGAAGATGAAAAGTAAAACATCATCACACCAGCCTCGAGATGTAGTTACCAATTTGCAGGAAGGAAGTTTAGGGCCAGTGTGACATACCTGTGCAATCTGCACAACTCAGACTTCGGGAGCGTCTGTGCGGCATGCGACCTTCCCAAACATTGTGAGAGAATAAAACACTTATGAGGTCTGCCGATTAATTGCAATGTGTGGGTCATATTTGTAGAAAAACAGAACATAAAGGATGATTGGGAAATACACAGCTGGGTGTTCTGTGGTGTTAAGAATCATTGTTTTTTACTGCAGTGTAGTATTGTGGTTAATGTAAAGGAACCTCTGTCCTGAGAGATACGTGTGACATATCTGGAGATGAAGTGACGTGTGAGGCCTGCTGCAGAACAGTCCGCGGGAGGAGGGTCTGTGGGTGCCGAGGGAGCCACACCGGTGTGTGTGCGTAAGCGATGGTCCTAGTGGATGGACGCAGGGCTCGGTACCGTTCCCTCTGCTTTCGTCACGCGTTGGGAATTTCCATAGTGAAGTGTTTTTAAGAACTAACGGTGCCTCAGACCATAGATTTACGCCTGCCAAGTCCTGATAGCTCCAGTGGTGGCATGGAGCACTGCAGGCACTCCTGGGGAGTCCCCTGGCAGCCACCACAACACAGGCAGTGGCCCCCCACTGGCCAGCATGGGGGGGGGCGGATGCTGAGACTCGGATTAAAGCGATTGCAGGCGAATTAGTGATGGAGCAGGACATCAAGCTCAGGTCACCCTAAGCCCAGATCATGGCTGTTCTCCCCCACACTGGTGCCCGCCGCCCTGCAGGGCAGGTGTCATCATGGGGGGAGGGGAGCTTGCATGTCCTGCAGGCGTATGCTGATCCGCTCCCTCCCAGACCTGCGGGAGCTCCTGTGTCAGTTGGGGTTGGGACAGCGGCCCCCTAAGGAGCCATCACTTGCTGCCCGACTCCGACCTGGCGGGTCCTAAAGGAATCCCAGGTGGGAAATGCGAAGGGCTGTCTTTAGCTGATTGCAGATGGGAAAGGCTGGCAGCCGTTCACATTGATGCTTATTCCTTGAAAAATGACTTTAAGGCGCCACTAATCAATTGTCTCTCAGGATGAAGAATGGGGCACACTGCTGTCCAGGAGCCTGGCCGCATGTTTGTAAGTGTGTGCGTTACAGAGCAGGCAGTAAAAAAACGAGCCAGACCTTTGGCGCGGTGACGAGTTATTCAGAGGGAATAAAGCAGTTATTAGCATCTGCATTGGACTTCAAAGGTACAACGTTGTCTTTGTAAAAATGTTGGCTGTTGCTGCTGTGTTGTGTTTCTGTTACTGTTACGATCCGTATGCCGAAGGGGACTGACTGCCTGACAGACACTGCACTGAACATTAACAAGGGCTGGGCTGTTTCTCTTACTTGCTAAATGAGTAGCTTTGCACTCGACTGAAACCATCTGGATGATTTAGTCACTGGCTGGTCACCATGTTTGCTGCACTCTGTGTTCCTAGAACTGATGTTTGCATGAAAGGTGCATGAAATGAGGAATTTTACTGAAACGTATGAGGGGGTGTTGGGTCCTCCCTCCTCAAACCCTCGCTGGGAGCTGGGGGGTAGGGTTATGGGGAGCAGACTCTCAGGTGACCCCTTGGAGTCCATGCCCGTGTAATCCCCTCTCCTTGAGTGTGGCTGGCTTTTAACCAGTTGAATATGGCAACAGTGGTGGAATGTCACTCCTGTGATGGACTTCCAAAGTATGATAGCATCTGTCTTGCTAGGAGACTCGCTCCCTTGCTGGCATTGTTAAAATAGCAGGTGTGTTGGGAACTCACGGGACAGGGAACCAAGTAGACGGGGCGGGAGGGCTCTGGCAGACCCTAAGAAGCTGAGAGCCCAGCCTGACAGCTGCAAGGGATCGAACTCTGCCAGCAGCCATGCTTCCTGGTTCAGATGCAGTCATCACTTTTGGGGACTCCTGGTGGGCCCTTTGTCATAAGAAGCACTTCAGCAGTGATTTCCAAAGCACAGCTCCCTCTCCCTACTGGGCTGGAGGCCCAGGACCAGTGTCCTCTGACTTACTGATCGCCCAGCGCATGGTGGCTTCTTGGTGCGTCTTGCAGACAACTGGCTCATCCGTGCGCCCCCTGGATCGGCGACATTCGTCCTGAACTGCGGAAGGTGAATGCTGGAAAATCCCAGGATTCCTCAGAGAAGCCTCCTGCCCGTTCCCGCTGCTCTTCTTCTCCGATTCTACAACCCAGGCGTCTTTAAAGAAAAACAAGTCAGCATTCTTTCCATGTGGCTGGAAAGCCTGGTCATAAATGCGAACGCCGTGAGAAGGAAGCGCCTGCCTCCCAGCCCAGGACCTGAGCTTATCAGGAAGCCTCGAAGCGTCAGAAGCTCACAGAGAAACAGGACGTGTGGCCCTCCCCACTCGGGCATCACAAGGCCGAGAAGCGTGAGGCTAGCTAAGGGGCAAAGGGCGGTCACGGAGAGTTTCCAACACATCAGATGCTGCCTGGTTAACCCACTAAGGCGTGTGGGAGGCCTGAGAAGCCTGCAGTACTCTAGTGGGGGGGGGGAGGGCTGCCCTTCCCACAGTGACGGGGCTGGCGGCAGACTCTCCAGTGCGGCTCAGTTCACGCCTCCCATCTGTCCATCCGTCCATCCATCCACCCACCCACCATCCATGATCCATCCATCCATCCAGTCCTTCAGTTGCCTGTCCATCCATCCATTCATCCAGCTAATACTTAGCACCGATTTCAGGCCAGGTAAGATTCAGGTGCCGAGGTTACAGCAGTGAACAAGGGGGAGGGGAAGAGAGGCCCCAAGAAGGAAGATGTGGAGAACACTGGTGACTTGTAGTCAGGGAAGAGTGCTCCTGGGAAGAGGTCGGCACTGAGGGTCCTGTCGGGTCTGGGGACGGACATTGGATCTGGGCAGGTGGGGGGCGTTGGGAGGGCCGGGGAGGGTTACAGCCAACGACCAGTGAGGGGCCGAGGGGCAGAGTGGCGGAGGAGGAGGAGGACATGGGGGATGAGGAGAGGATGGGGGCGGAGTCTAGCGTTTTAGGAGATGCGATCTAGATTTAGTCTATCCTGAGAATGTGAGGAGCTTTCAAAATGGGAACTATTTAAGCCGCTTACAGTTGATGAGAATGACCCAGTTAAGGGGGAGGTTTAAATACATAAGAAAGAAGGGGAAATTAAATGCCACAGCAAGAACATCTGAAACTCAATCTGGCAAAAATGGAAAATGGTCCGCATAAGCTTTCTCCAAACTCTGGAAGTTAACCAAAGACACCCAGCAATGTGAGAAGGTTGTTTTGCTTTGAAGATAAACAGCCGAACCTTGGTAGGAACAATGAAATTTGTGGCATACCTGATAGCTCCAGTGTGACCTTGGAAAGCAGCAGTTCCCATCTCCCATGCACCCTGAGAGCCACCGGAGGGAGAATAGCAGAGTTGGAGCTCATGAAAGCCTCTTTCTCAAAGAATTATCATCATCGTGGGACCTGTCCGGTGGGTGCCTGGAATACCCCACTTACAGGGCTGTCTGTAACTGACTTGGCTTGGAATTCACCCAATGGGAAATAAAAACAGGGTCAGGTGATGGAGAGTGAGCCAGCCAAACAGTGATGAAGAAAAAGAGCATTTCAGGTAGAGGAGCAGCCAGTGCAAAGGCCCTGGGGTTGGAATGAACCTGGTGTTTGAAGCCAGAGAAAGAAGATCAGGTTAGTGGAGGGGAGAGTGCCTGAGGGGAGGGAGGGGGAGACCGGGAGAGGAAGGCCGGGAAGCTGGGTTTCATGCCAAGAGTCCTGTGGAGAGATGCGTGGGTTTTCAAAACCGCACTCTGAGGTGGTGTGTCACTGTGTGTTTGGCTTGTGACACCTACTGGACTGAGTGACATGGGGACAGGGGCTGCATCTCATTCCATCATGACAGAATCCTGTAGCTCCTAGCACAGAAGCATTAGGGGGAAAAGGAAAGAAAGAAAAGAGAAAACAAGAGGAAAGAAAAGAAAGAGGGAGGAAGGAAAGAGGGACGGAGGGAGGGGGGAGGGAGGGGGGGAGGGACGGAGGGAGCAGGACGGGAGCCTTGCCCTCTGCCTGTAGCCTGTAGGAGGTTGTACTTGGTTTGGGATTTGGGGCCTTTCCTGATTGTTTAGTTTAGTTTTTGCATCTGTTGTATTTGAAATGCATCTAAATTTGATATTCTTTCCACTCCCTAATATTTTATGCAAAATTTTATCTTGGGAATTCTGGGTGTTTCCACGGGGGAGGAAATCACGTTTTGATGCTCTAAAATAAAATTTACGAAGAGACAAAGAGACTTCGTTGCTCATGATTTATTTGTTCCTCTTACTGAACTCCGTCTCAGCATCTGTAACTAGCCTCGGCCTGCATCCCAGGCACCGTGAGTCAGAACGCAGTGGTAAGTGCTGCAAAGGCGAGCAGGGCTGGCCAGGCTGGACCCGCCCCGGGGTGCAGCCCCGGCCACACCAGTGCTGAAGGCGCAGTGTGCCCTCCTCTCTGGCCGCGGCAGCCTTCCTGGCAGTGTCACTCCTTAGGCGCAGAGTGACGGCGTTCACCTTGTGATGCACTCGCTACTGCATCTGGTAAATAATGCAACCACTTTCATGAATTCTCAGTCCGTCGAGACATCCAAACAGCCATATGGTTGATTTTCAATGACCACAGAACACCAGGGTGTGACAGGAGAGGTTCTGGATGGGCGCGCAGCTAGGCAGCGTGGCTTCCGGTTCCGTACCAAACCCAGAGAACAGCCTCACGTAGGAGGCCATCCCTCTGTGGGTGGTCGTGTCCTTACAGAAAGAAGCGGTTTGCAGAGCAGGACGGAGCCGCAGAGCTTAGGCAATGGCTTGTTCCGAGAAGGAAATTAAGCCTGGAACCGGCGAGTATCAAACCCAGCGGAGCGGGTCCTGAGTACTGAAGAGAAGTTTCTGAGAGAGTTCATTCTTTCACATCGACTCGATGGTAACATAAAGTGAGCTCCAAATGCGATTTAGCAAAGACTGAAACAGAATGTGTCTGAATGGCTGTGTATCAGAAGTGATTTTTCTGTCCTATTATCTTTAATGAATAGCTTAGATCGCTGAATATATTCACCGAACCACGGCTCAGTGCATATTGATAAGGAGAAAAAAGCGCTGCAGGTTCTGGTGTAATTTTATTCACGACGGCCTCCCAGCTCCATGTCACATATATGCGAAAACGCCTGTGTCCACACTGAGAATACACATGTTCGTTTACACACACGCTCATGTGACTATTTCACCTGTAGGATTTCCGTTGAGTTAAATAGGTTTGATAATGAAGGAGTTTATTGTATTTTTTCATCTTAAATAAATACAAGTGCACAAACTCCTCCACTGCAGAGTCACTGAAGGGAAACATGTGATCAGGTTAGCACCAAGGCCGGTGGTGTGTGCAGTGATGGGGTTCTCTCACATTACTCGCTGCTGGGTGAGAGAGGCTCAGATAATTTAGCCCCTGGCCTTGGAAGAACTTAGTGTCTCCCCCTGGAGCTTCAAGCAGAGTCCAAACCAACCCGCCCCCATTTTCAGAGTTAAAACAGGAAGTTTGAGCTCACCTCTTGGCCCAGCCTCTTCTCCCCTGCGGTGGGGTCTTTAGGCTGCTGGGGGGGAGGGGGGCTGGTCTCTGACCCCCACCCCCCACCGGCCCCCCGCAGCTCCCCACCCTGTTCTGGGCCCCTGCACCTCTGTGTAGAATTCTGGGCAGGAGTTTTCTCTGTGGGGCTGTGTTGAAGCCCCCGCAGGCTCTGCCTGGGCTTGGGTTAGACCCTCAGCAAGAGCCCCAGCTGCACCCATTGTCACCCCAAGCAAGGCGCTCTTGGCCCCCCCTCCCGCCCACCTCTCGGGCCTTTTCTCAAACCGGCACACCTCAGTGCTTCGCACTTGTCCACGCCCCTGGACGACCTTTCTGCCTTGTGGGTCCACACGTTCGTTCAGCACGTTTTCATCGTCACCGGCTAGCTGTCCTAGAGCTGGGCCGCCACGGCTGTGAGCGCCGCCCACTGGTTCCGGCCCCATGAACATCCTCCCGGCAGAGCAGACAATGTGGAATAGTGATGGCGAAGGTGGCTTCAGGACGCCGTCTGTCCTGCTGTCGGGGAGCCAGGCGCGGGTTCGAGGGCTCTCAGCTAACTTCCACAGTGCTGACCTCCCAGCACATACCCTATTCTATGGAAGAAGACCGTTTCCAGGACAGTGTAAGCTCTCAAGGGTGGAGCCGTGCTGTTCGAATCTTTTAAACATAGCATGGTGCCTGCTAGGCGGCTTCTAGAAAATACACTCAGTAATCCGTCCTACAAATATTTGCTGAGCTCTGGCTTTGTGGTTGGCCTTGTTCTAGGCGCCAGAGATGAAGATGGACGAGGCCCCCTGGGAGCACCAGGTGGGGAGGAGGCCAGCACACCAGCAGCACAGCTGGCAGGGGCGGGGCTGCGGCCGGCTGGGGTCCAGCGGCCAGCGTCAGGCTTCTCCACCCAGAGCTGAAGAATCCCGGGGGCCCCACCCTGAGGTTCGGCTGGGAGCCTGAGAATGTGCTTTGGTGCCGTGGTGTGGTGCCCAGGACACCCTGAGACGGTGGCACAGCTGAGTCAGAGTGGCTTGCATAGAGGGACCGCAAAGGAGCTGAGGTTTCCCTGAAAGCATGGGAAACGGGGCAGCATTTAAGTGTCTGGGTGACGTCACTCAGTATGTCATTTCTTATTGCTGTTCTGACAAACTGCCACACGCTTAGTGGCTCAAAACAGCACCGGTTTGTTCCTCACAGTCCGAGGTCAGTAGTCAGAGATGGTGGCCCTGGGGGATCCGTGTCAGCAGGGCTGGCTCCCACAGAGGCTCCGGGACACCCCATCTCCGTGCCTTCTCCAGCTTCTAGAGGCTGCCGCAGTCCTTGGCTTGTGCCTCCCTCCCCCCATTTTTAAAGCCAGCGATGCTGGGTGCGTCCGCGTCACTCTCCATCTCTCTGGTTCTCCCTTCTACTTCGGGGGTGCTTATGGTTACAGTGGCCCGCTTGGCTAACCCAGGGTCACCTCCCATCCTGAAGTCAGCTGACTGGAGGCCTCTATGGGGAACATTGTTCTGTCCAGTCTGTGCCATGTGTTGAACACAGGACACTGGATGCGGGTCAGGGGACGACAGGGGTCCAGGGGTATTGGGACACCAGTGCCGCATTGGCCCAGGTGTGCAGTGGCGTGGCCCAGACTAGAGCAGGGGCTGCAGAGAGGAGGGTGTGAGAAGAGAGAGAGAAAGATGAAGGGTGGCTGCTCACGGTTGGGTTTGAGCGGCAGAGTGGGTCCTGATGCCATTAGCTGATGGAGAGGAGGAAGAGGGGGTGGGACAGCATCACAGTGAGCGTGACGCCGTCTAGCCCAGCTCACCTGGTACGGGGCTCGGAAGCACATTTCCTCTATATTTTGAACAAGGGGAGGAAGCTAGGGCCGTATGTGTCTTAAGGACTTTGTCACTCTGGCTTGGCACTCACTGACCTTATGGGTCAAAAGGAATGTGCCTCAATTCTGGAATGTTCCATAATGAAAAGCAAGCTATTCGGAGACCATACTAAAAGGCAGTGTGTACACCTGGGATGGGCACAGGCTGACCTGAATTTCAATCCCAGCGGGGCACGTCCTGGTTGAGACACCCCAAGAACGTGAGTGGCGTCAGTGCGTCTCTCCCTGTCCGTCATCCATGCGCTGGGCCTGAGAAGTCTCTTTGCAGGGCTGCTGTGGAGACCGGCCGTGCTCCTGTCAGCGCCCCGCACTGCCCCTGAGAGCTTCCCTCCGTGTCCCGGTGTCTCGGTGGCGTCACAGGGGGTGGCAGTCAGTTCTTCTAGGGGTGCTTAGAGAAAACGACTTTTGGAGGCTGCTACTGTATTAGTGACTCAGTCAATAAGGCCCTTGTAAAGCCTCCTCAGAACAGACAGGAATTATGAGAAGAAAGGGGTTTTTTTCTTTTTATTTTCAGCATCCTTCACAAGTATTCTTATTATTTACCCTTTTGGATGGGTCCCTAGGCATTAAGAAGATTTTTTAATTAAGTATTCAAGAATGTCTTTATAAGCAAAGCAGCTCTCTTTGGGACATTGGAGACATCGAAAATGAAAATAATCTGTTGCCTGGGTCTTCTGACTGACGTCCCCCTATATTCATCCTTTCACCCCATTGTCCATTCCCACCCAGGGACATGAGCAAATACCTTGTACAGAGTCAAAGCCGTGTTCGCTTGTGTGGTTCCCAAAGGCGTGGCAGCAGGTGAGCAGCCAGCCGTCCGATCGGGCTCTCACCTCGGTCGTGCGTCTGGCTAGCCAAGCATGGCAGACTTGACACCTGCAGACATTGGGCGATTGCTTTTCTGGTTGTATTCACGACGCTCGTGATCTGAAATGGCCACTCCGCTGTCCCCGCCCTTGTTTGAACCCATTAGTGGAGCCAGGTGCTTCTGGCCGAGGTCTCATGGGTTGTGCCGGATGTGGGCTGGACTCACGTCCCATTCCAGCGTCAGTCCACAGCACAGGGGGCGTGAGGAGATGCCGACAGGCCCCTCTCCAGCCTAGAAGGGCCAGCAGTGCAGCATCGCGAGCATTTGTCCCGGCTCCACTTCCTGGGATGCTTGTCCAGGGCACGAAGTGGCTGGGCGGGCCCTGGCACAGAGGAGAGACGGGTGGGAGTCCCACGGGCTCTGCTCCAACCGGGGGATGGGCAACAGGCTTGCTCTTCTTAATTGTTTCTGCCGACAGATTCCAAATGCTTTTCCTTTCACGGTGATTACTTATGCAGAAACTAAGGTTGTGCGTGGCTTTTAAAAAAACCATCATTTAATAATATTATTAAGGTAACATACAAAATATATGGTTTCTACAAAGTCAAATATAGAATATGGAGAGATACAAAAGGATAAATTAGGGTTTTCATCAATCCCTACCCTTTATTCTCATTTTCTAGGGGTAACAGTTTTAGCTCTGATCTGTTTTGCTTCTTGTGTCCTTATAGGAATATTTAAGCATTTGTCATAGCATCGTTTATATGATACTTATAGGATATTTATAAACCGCCTCCATTATATATGTGCATCTGAGAAGCCCGATTTAGATGAACACATCCCATTCTAAATGCACCTTTTTTATTTTTCACGCGCAAAAAGGAGTACTGTACTATGTGTGTGCTTTAAAACGTGCCGTGAGTGCGTCTCCACCCCGTGGGAGTCATGCCAGGCTGGTGTCTGTGCAGCCCGTGACCACCCGTCCTCAGCTGTATCCTGTCCTCTACCCTCCTGTCCAAAATCCTGTAAGTGTGAATGGTTTGCTTTCTAAAATACGTGCTCACATGTGCATATGTCCCCAAACAATATTTCCTTTTATGTAAATGGGGTCACATGTTGTTCTGCAACTTCTTTTTTTGGGGGGGAACAGTTTTGTGACATTAATCTAGAGATTGATGTATTGGCTTCATTCATTCATTCCCACTGCTCTGTGTATAAGCAAAAGGCAGAAGTCAGGGAGCCCCAAGGTATCTGATTGGAGCGCTTACATAGAGGTGGTATTTCCGGGAGAAACAGGGTGGATCGGGGAAGATCAGGGTTCCTGACTGGGCATTTGGAATGGACAGCCCATTAACTCCCACAGCCGGCTCTGCAGCACCTCCGCAGGTAAGCCAGCATCTTGCTGCTGTCACCACCTCCAGCGCTGCCCCTTGGGGCCGGGGCTACCATCACCATCTGCTGCCTGGGCCACTGCCACGGCTCCTAACTCAGCCACCTGCCCCCACCCGCATCTCCCCACAGAGCAGACAGCCTTCCTTTGACAATCCCAGGTGTGGCCACACCGTAGCTCAGCCCGCAGCCCTTCCATGGATTCTTACTGTCCCCACTGTCATCTCCAAGGTCCTTCCCCACAACCCCTGGGGACTCCCAGGGACCCCTGCCTGTGCCCCTGCGCCCTGCCTGTAGCCCCCATCAGGCCAGGCCACCCCCACCTCTGCTCAGGAGTCTCTTCCCCAGACAGCTGCAGGCCGGCTCCCTTAGTCTTTTCCAAGACACCCGTTTCTTGCTGAGGTCTCTTTAACTGTGCTTTTCCAAGCTGCCTCCTCACATGTAGGGTGGTTTTGCTGGCAAGGACAGGGTCCAGGAGAGGGCCGTGTGGGCAAGTGGCTGAGGGACGGAGGAGGACAGGATATTAGGAGACGGCAAATGATGGAGGAGCCAGACTGCTGTGATGATCGCATACGTAAATACTGGGGCTCGGGCGTCGGAGGGAAGGGTGGGCTGGTTCCTGCTGGAGACATCCATTTTTCAGGGCTTGGTTTCTATGCGGAATTGGGGTTCTGGCTGAAGTTGGGGGGTAAGTGTGTGCCCTTGTGTCGGGGATGAAATGGGACAGACGTGAGAGTTACAGACAGAATATAATTATCACCCTGTTCATTGAAGTATATTTCACGCTCGTTGAACGTAGCCTCGTGGATGCATTGGTGTGTGTTCTTTATGACAACCCTACGAGGAAGGCGCTGTGTTCCATACGTTTTGCAGATGACAACCCTGTAGCACAGAGAGGTTAAATAACTTGCCTGAGGTCGAACAGCTAATCAGAAATGGAACTAAAACACCAATTGAAGGGATCAGCGTTTGGAGCCCACGCTCTCAGGGCTTCACATCTAGGTCGAACCCCACCTGCCTGACTGGGCTTCACAGCCCTTTGCTAGAGGCTGGTGGGCGGGGAGCAGAGAAGCTTGTCCCGGCCACAGAGCCCCTCCGGGCT
The DNA here is from genome assembly GCF_001890085.2 of Hipposideros armiger. NCBI lineage: Eukaryota > Metazoa > Chordata > Mammalia > Chiroptera > Hipposideridae > Hipposideros > Hipposideros armiger. The sequence goes on along the minus strand of NW_017731382.1, from coordinate 2,525,014 downwards.
GAGGGCTGAGGCTCGCCCTCTGCGGCGCCAGCTGTGACAGGTTACCGCCCAGGGCTTTACACCTGGTACCCACTAAGCCACTCGTTTATTTCTCTCCAGGGTGTCATTACACAAACGTGTAAGCGGGCAGCAAAGCAGGCCACATGTGACAGCTCGTCCCTGTGCCCAGCACCTGGGTTCCCCATTTGGTTCGCGCTAGTTGCTGTGTCACGTGCTCACTCGTCTAGCCTTCCCCTCTCTCCAAGCATCAAACCACCTGTATCTTTTCACATATTTCAAAGTAAGTTGCAGACATTAGTGCACATTTGCCTCAATTCTTCAGCATACACATTATAAACTAGACTTCGGAATTAAGGTTTTTTTCGGGGGGAGTAGCTTTCATAGACTTAAATGCACAGTTTTCGAGCGAATCGTTCCATGAGTTCTGACACATACGCACTGCTACGTGACCCAGATCCCCCCCGGGACGTCCCCACCACCGTAGGAAGTGTCCTGCTGCCATCCCCATCGGTTCCCACTCCCCGCCAATCGCGGAGGCGGCCAGCTTCCGGTCATTTCCCGCCGTGGGTTGTTCCTGCCTGCTCTAGAGCTCCAGGCAAGTGGTAGTCTGCTGTTTGGGGTATGGTCCTTTCCCTCCGCGCGACGGTTTGGGTTCATCCGTGCTCCGTGCCTCCTCTGTTCCATGAAATTCCGAGTACGAGTCACGTGTGGGTGGACCACAGGGCTTATCCTCTGCTGCTGACCGACATTAGTGTTTTGGTGTTTTTGTTTTTCATTTTGGCCATTGTGAATAAAGCAGCCATGCACAATTGTGTCTGAGTCTTTGTGAACACGTGTGTGTGTGTGTGTGTGTGTGCACGTTGGGGGGGCACCCAGGAGTGGGATTGCTAGCTCATGGCATAGGTCTGCATGAAGCTTCTTCATTAGCAAGTCCTACCAGCAGTGTATGGCGTTCCAGTTCTTCCACATAATTGCCAGCATTTCATGTCATCCGTCCTCTCAATTTTAGTCATTTTGATGGGCTCTGGCCATTGTTCATTGGAGTGTTGTCTTCTTAACATCTAATGGTGTTATGCTTACAGACCATTCACATATGTTCATTTGTGAAGTGTTTTCCAATATGGGGACCAGCTCTTAACTGGAGTGCCTGTCTTTCATTACTGAGTTTTAGGAGTTCCGGGCTCGCTATTCTGTCCACCAGGCTGTGTGTCACTCCTTATGCTGCTACCATGTGCTTTTGATGATTGGAGCTATATAGTAAATCTTAGGGTCAGGGGTAAGTCCTCCAATTTTGTTTCAAGTTTTCAAGATGGCTTTGGATATTATAAATCCTTCAAATCTGCGCATACATTAAAAAATAAGATGGTCAGTTTCTATAAGAAATTCTTATAAGCGTATGATTGAGACTGTTTTGAATTTATAGATCAATTTTGGAAGAACATCTGTCCTAACATTATCAAGTCTTCCAGTCCATGTACATGCTATGTATTTTCACTTATTTAGGACTTCTTTAGTTTCTCCCAGCTATTTGATAGATCTCAGTGTACAAGCCTAGTACATTTAAAACATTTATTTTAAAATAATTTTTATTGTAAATGTAAATTTACATATTTAATATTTAAAATTGATATTTAAATTTGATATTAAAATTGTTTAATTTAATATTTTCCTTGCTTATTGTGAAACACAACTGGTTTTTGTGTGGACCTTGGATTCTGCGATTTTGCTGAATTGTCTTCTTAGTTCTAGTGGTTTATAGATCCCTTAGGGTTTTCTGCTTAAGCACACGTGGGCTCTGCAAATAGAGACAGTTTCACTGTTTCCTTTCTTATCTTCATTTGTTTTTCTTGTCTTATTTAACTGACTAGCACCGGTAGTCCAGTGATGACTAGAAATAGAAGACGTGCAGGGGAGTGCCCCGCCTTGTTCTCAGTCTTCAGTGGGTCAGTGTTTAACACCCGGCTGTTGAGTGTGATGTTAGCTGTAGGTTAAGGAAGCTTGCTTCTCCTCCTAGTTTGCTGCAACTTTTAAATCATAACTGAGCATTGGATTTTGATATGCATATTTTCTTCTGCATCTATTGATATAATCATGGTTTCTTTTTCTTCTTTATTCCATGAATAGGGTAAATTATGTTGATTTTTGAATGTTAAAATATAAACCTGGCTATGATGTATTTTTCTGTTTATATATTTCTATATTCAATTTTCTAATATTTATGAGGGATGCGCCTATGTTCATGAGGAATACTGGTTTACAATTTTCTCTTTATCAGGTTTCAGTATCAGTGTTATGCTCTCCTCATGAAATGATTTGGAAATTATTCTCTGTTCCTCTAGCCTCTAAAAAAAAAGTATAGAAATCATGCTATCTCTTCCTTAAATATTTGATGGAATTTACCAGGGAAACCATCTGGTCCTAAAGTTATTTTTGTGGAAATGTTTTTGCTAACAAATTCAACTCCTTTAATAGTTAGAGTCTATTAAGGGTTTCTGTTCCATCTTATCTCAGTTTCAGTAAATTATATTTCTCAAGGAATTTATCCATCTTATCTACTTTTTCAAAATCTGTTCATTTAAAGTTACTCAATATTTCTTTATTTTCCATTTAAACTATGTAGAATAACAGATTGAGATAATTTTTTTTTCATTTCTGATATTAGGAATGTGTGTCTCTCTTTTTCACCTTGCTCAGTTGAGTAGGGCTATGTCAGTTTTGTTAATCTTCTCAATAAGACCCAGCTTTTGGTTTTGTTACATTTCTCTATTGATTATGTTTTCAAATTCATTGAGTTCTATTGTTATCATATTCTTTTAATTCATATACTTACTTAGCTCTTCATTTTCTAGTTTCTACAGTAGGAACATTAGATAATTCATTTTAGACCTTTCTTCTTTTCTAATATAAACGCTTGGGACTATACATTTCTCTCAAGTACCACTTCAGCTGATACGGTATTTTTGTTTCCATTTAGTTTGAAATATTTTCTATTACTTTCCTTGACCCGTGGATCAATTAGAAGTGTGTTGTTTAATTTCCAAATAATTGTATTTTTTTAGATATTGTATCACTATTGATTTTAATTTAATTACACTATAGTCAGAGAACATCCTGTACATGATCTCAGTATTTTTAAGTTAATTGATAATTTATGGCCCTGCATAAGGTCAGTCTTGAAGTCAACACCTGCACTTGAAAACCATGCGCTTTGCAGTCGTGAGGTATCATAGTGTTCTGTGATATCAGTTAAGTCAAGGTGATTGGCGGTGCTGCTCGTATCTTCTGTGTGTCTGTCTGTTTCTGTAATTCCCAAAGTGTGCTCTGAAGCCCGCTGGAAGGCTGCAGTGAGTTCACAGGGTTTCCCTGGGGTGTTGAAACACAGTGATATCTGCCAGACACCGTGTGAGCTACTACTAGTAAGTCTTGGGCAGATCTTCCAAATGTTGACACATTCCTTTATACAGCACCAAAAATTCACATCTGTTAACATCTCCACTGATCTCATAAGAACAACCAAGCACTGGAAGCTGTAAAACTCATTGTAGAAAACACAAGTTTTTCAAATTCTAATTCAAGTTCTAGTACTAATTCCAAGTACCTAAGTCTAAAAAAGTCACAATTTCTGTCAGTCTTTTTTTTTATTCAAGTAAGGATAGTGTTCTGGGGCAAGGCACTAGTTTAATTAGCAACTAGAACAATCACACATGTGTTTTTTCTTGAGACAATCACCGTCGTTGGCTGTGCAGCCTCAGTGCTTCATGAAGACTCTCTATTCTGCGACACAGAATAGCAAAAGATGCTCAATCATTAATCATCTTCACTGCTTTTTAAAAAGCGCTTCTAAGTGAGACTGTCATGTGTTGTTGTTGGGCTGTGAGTGTGGCAGGGAGGAATGTGGGGACTCCTAACACAGTGAGCTGCCAGTACCCCCACCCAGGCTGAAGGTCCAGCTCTTCACCCCCCACTTCCTTTGTCCCATCAGCACAATGTCAGCACACAGAAATGGCAATCAAATGGTTTTGTCCTTTCAGATCACCTTGCTTCACCCTAGGGGGTGAAGCTTGTGAGTCATAATTTGAGAACTATTGAATGAATGGATTATTTCAATAATCCACGTTCCAGAAATCCAGCCTTTCTATCATCTTGAACCCAGATCTTGCCTCAGTTTACTCTTAGCTGATCCTTAATTGGAGTTTCAATGATAATCTTTATATAGCATGATGCAACATGTAAGAGGGAATCTAACTTGTTAGAAAGACCAATCCACTGAAACACAGGGCAGAAGCTAAGTATTTGTTGCTGGTATGAAAATATTCTCTAAATACCAGACCATTTGCAGCATGCTGAATCCACGGCAGCGCCTTTACACGCGGCCTGAGATAGTGGCTCCTTGTGCAGTCGCCTCCCACTCATCACATGCTCAGCAGTTAGGAATGAGCACTCAGGAGGACCTTCGTTAGGTCTGAGTCCACGAGGGTTAAATTACCCCCCGTGGCTCCGAACACTGGCTCTCATGAGCAGAAGAAGTACAACGTGAGAGCTCGGCTCTGGAGAGCTGCAGCATGGAGGGCGGGAAAGTGGGAAGAGCCCTGGGGTTTGAGTCAACGAGATGTGGATTCTAATCTTGGCCTCGCTGGCTGGAAGTTGTGTGACCCTGGGCAGGGTATTTCTCCTCTCAAAGCCTCAGTTTACTCCTTTGCAATACAGCGATGTCGATACTCACAAATACACTTGTGAAAGTTAAACATGCTAAACTGTGTCAGATACATAGCATAATACCTTATTCATATTAAACACCCAAGAAATGGTTGTTCTTGCTGGTTTAACTATTAGCAAAGTGGCCAGGAGCCTGGATGTTGGACCCAGACAGTCAGGCTTTTATCAAAGTCTCTTTATATAAGTGTGTGGCTAGAGAAGTTACTTAACTTACCTGGACCTCATTTTATTCATTGGTAAAATGAGGATGATCATACCTATTGCATGAGATTGTTGTGAGGGTCGAAGAGGTCACATTTGTGAATGGGACCATGGCAAGAGTCATACACGTGTTAGCTACTGTTACTATTAGCAGTAGTATCTTAAGCATCATCATGCTGTCCTCAGTCATCATCACCATCATCATCACCACCAACCATCATCACCACCATCATCCCATCACCATCATCACCATTACCACCACCACCACCATCATCACCATTACCACCACCACCACCATCATCACCATTACCACCACCACCACCATCATCACCATCATCATCACCATCACCATCATCCCATCACAGTTACCATCATCACCATCATCACCATCATCACCACCATCATCACCATCACCATCATCCCATTACAATCATCATCAGCAGCACCATCATCACCATTATCATCATCATCATCATCATCACCACCACCACCACCACCATCACCATCACCACCATCACCAT
>NW_017731382.1:2516789-2519410 GCF_001890085.2 Hipposideros armiger | reverse complement strand
ACCATCACCATCACCACCATCATCACCATCATTACCACCATCATCACCATCATCACCACCATCATCACCATCACCACCATCATCACCACCATCACCATCATCACCATCACCGTTATTTAGGGTGACCAGCAGTCCCCGTTGGCTGCAGACCCCCAGTTTTAGTGCTGAGTGTCTTGTGTCCTGGGAAAGCCCTCCGTCCCGGTGAAGGACTCCATTGCACCACAGCCGAGCCCTCCCCTGCACGATGGGTCGAGAGTCCACTAGCTTTCATGCTCATATCCTGTTCTCATGAATCAGATCGTCTCATCACAGAATTTCTGCCACCAGGGCAGCACACACTCACATACACCCCTGACACACCGTGACATAGAGTTTCTAATCTTTACTTGGCAATTTCCAAGAAATGTGTCATTCGATGCAACCAGGAGACAAACATTTCTTCATAGTGGAAACATTTTAGTGTGAAAACCCCTTTGAATCCCAGTTTCCACTCTGCTCTGAGAGCACCACCATTTGGAGGAGGCCAAACAGCTGTTAGTTTCACTGTTGCAAACCAATCATTTCTAAGTAGAGCGATACCACAATCTTAATTTTCCACTGAATGGTGAAAGCAGTCACATTATTCAAAATTATTCATCAGCACTTAGTAATTCACATTCTAGAGCAATCTCAAAGTGCTTTAATGTATATATTACAGGCGAGATTTATAGTGGGAATTACAGTATGGCAAATCATTCTTTTAAATGGCGCTTAAATTATACAAGTTTAAAATACTAATTATGTAAAATACATTCTGAATTTTTAATTTCTACCTTGTGTAACAATACTCTCATTACCAACTTCAAAAATGGGATCGCTATATCTTCAGAAACATTCACTGCATCTGCCCACAATGGAAACGACCTATGTTTTCACAGCGTTACCTTCGCCCCGTTGCTCCCATATATATAAAAAAGTGAATAATGATCATCTAAAAGTCACAATCATTGCAAGATAATGAAGCATGAAATTCTGTTCTGAGATAAAATCCATCTCTAAGAAGTGCTTGAGAAGCCTTTGATGGCCATGAAATAACTATTTAAGTGAAAAGATGAAACGTAAGAAATATTTCTGCTAACAACACAGCACTACAAAAACACGACCATCATTCGGTTCCTCTTGCGTGCCCACCATTGGAGAACCTCTGGGAGACCTGGCCCCACTTCCGTCCTTAGCCATCTGAGGAAGGCCGCCCAATTGCTCAGAACCCAGGAAGATACCGGTTGCTTGTGTGCTGGGGTCTGGCCAGGGAGCTGGACACTGGGCCGGTGCATCCCAGGCACACCCCTCTCCAGAGACCACTGTCAGGCCACGTGGAAGACCAGGCTGGGTTTTAGGGGTGATTCCAAGTAGCTACCCGCTGCCCTTCCACACCAGGCCCCCTCGCGTTGGTGGGTAGGACACCTCAGAATGGTGCTGACCCGTTCTGCTGGTGGAGAGGATGTGGGAGGCTGAGCCACAGCCACCCCATTACCCATCAGTGGCCAGCCTGCTGAGCCAGAAAAGTGGGTGCTTCTACAGGGTTAGTCCTTCCAGGGGCAGACCCCACAGGCAGAGTAAAACATTTCCACAGCAAAGAGCCGTTTAATGCAGGAGTTCACCCCCTACCCCACCCTCAGGACTCCCCTGCTGAGTGAGACTGGCAGCTGGTCAGCGAATCTTTGTGTCTCTGTTGCTGAGAGCCCAGAACAGGGCGGTTTCTCTGAACACTTGCGGGGCTGGCCGTGTAAGCTGGCTTCTGCCCAAACGTAGCTGAGAAGAGAGACTTCACGGTTCCTCACCGCAGCAGGCCTGCTTGCTGCAGGGTCTTCACCGGGTCCCACTCTAGAACTTTCCACGACTCTAGAACGTTCACTGTGCAGTTGTTCTTTAATGCCATTCTGGATTCGCAGGTGTCATGTACTTAAAAATGAGCCAAAGCCCCGACTGTGCCCAGATAATAGTTTTCTTTCCACCCCATGGCCCCATTCTCGTCAGGGGGGGATGCTAAGACTCGCCCTCGGGTGCCTGGCCTGGCACTTTGGGTGTCTGATTAAGTCCTATGGCTTCTCTTCCTCGGGAATTACATGTCCCCTTCTGCCCCCATTTGATCCTCTTGTGTCACCTTTCCCAGTGGCCACTGACTGGTCCCCAGCCCCCCTTTCCTTTTGGGTCATGATCATGCGGAGCCTTTGCAGAGAGGCTCCGGGGAGGGTTTGCACACCAGGGTGTGTGCGCCCATCAGCCACGGTTTCCAGCCCTGCGGGTGGGAATCTGACCTGAATTTTTCTCTTCAGGAGTAGCTGATTCCGATGAATCAGATAGCAGCTGCACTTTATGCTGACTCTAGGAAGAGATGCATGTAGTCAGGTTTAAACGGGAGAGGGGAAGAGAAAGGGGGAAGAACAGGAGAAAAGCTAAGTGACAGAGGGAAAGGTTATTGTTATTGTTGCTGTGATCCCAGGCGGGGGTGGATTGTGTGTTAAAATTATGACCATGCTGGTTGAGTCCTGAAGTTTCCTGCGATGTGCCCACAACTGAACACGACGTCCTCCCTCATGTGGGGGCAGCCTCTAGGAGGGTCCCTGAGTCCCACCCTCACC
>NW_017731382.1:2512364-2516673 GCF_001890085.2 Hipposideros armiger | reverse complement strand
CATGACTCATCTCTAGCCCATGGAAGGAGGCAAAGACCATGGGATGTCACTTCCAAGATAAGGTTACTGAGAGGTTTTGGTTCCTCGTTGATCACCATCTCGCCCTCTCCGGCTTCCTCTGTCTCTGTGTTTCTTTCTCTGGGTTCTGTCTGTCTCTCGTGATCAGCTCCATGCCTTGAGGACACTCAGGCAGCTTATGGAGGTGCCCACACGGTGAGGACCTGTGTCCATGATCTTGGAGGTGACGGTGTCCCGAGGCCCGCCTACAGACATGTGAGTGGCCCTGGACGTGGGTCCTTCAGCCCAGATGGTTTAGGGGTGACCTCAGGCTTTGCTGACAAAGTCACTGCCCACCAGGAAGTGTCCTGAGTCAAGGTGACTGCAGGCTGTGCGTGGACACGGGCAGCCCAGGAGCCGGAGGCGGTCGGGTTTGTTGTTGGGAGTCTGGCTGGTGGGACCTCTTGTTATGCATCTCAGTAGGCTGTGCGCTGTCCAGGCTGCCGACCGGCTCCCGGCTGCTCCAGCAGCACCCCTTGTCCAGGCCACGGCTCCTGCGTCCCCACGCCTGCTTGCACCCACCCACAGACGCTGTAATCATTTTCGAGAGGGTTATATAAGCTGAATCATCTAGTATCTGACCTTTCAAGATTGGAAACTTTTTTTTTTTCACTCGGCCCGGGGCCCTTGCAACCCACCCAAGCTGTTGTGTGGATTAAGTAGTTGCATCTAGTGTTCTTGTCGCTGTGTAGGATTCTGTGATATGGACGCGCCACAGTCACTTTAGCCGTTCACTTACCGAGGGACCCACATCTCAACCGGTCACCCGGCAGTCGCCACGGCTGCTGGCCTCCATGCCCTAGACTTTCACAGCCCTGCCCTGGGTCTTCACGCTCAGCTGCCGGACTGAGTGGCCATCGCCGCCTCCCCCTGCAGCACCGAAGTAGTGTCCTAACTCGTCTGTGGCCGGAGGTCCCAGATGTGGGGAGTTTAAATGGATAGTGCCACATTATTCTAGAAAGCAAACTGAGAGAAAAAAAACACGTTTTGGTTTCTAGATAAATGAGTATTTTGAAGAATTAAAATTTGGTTAAAGCTGTGTGGCTTATAGTTAAATATTATGATGCAGTGTCCACTGTGCTACCTGCATTTTCCTACCCTCGGCCCTGCACCCTCCCAGGAAGGTCTCCCCATCCCCCACAGCTGGGGAGGCGACTCCTCTGTGTAATTCCTCTGCCCCACTCCCCTGGGGCCATCCCGCCATGTTAAGCAAAAACCGTGCCTTCCAGACCTGGGTGCTCGCAGCCTGTGGTCTAGGTTCTCTCTTCTCAAGTCATTCCCTCTTCTTTTCTCAGCAAACCCCCACTTATTCCTCAAGTGTTAGGACCAGGGCATCACCTCTTCCAGGAAGCCTTCCCAGCTTGTCCACCCCTTTGGGCTCAGTGCTTCTTCCTGGACTCTTCTAGAAGCCTGGGTACCTTCTACCATAACAGCCCATTAACAGTTCTTATTTATAAATGAGTGAACACTCAGACAGTCAGGAATTACCACTACGGCTGCTATTGCAATCCGTCCTCTCCACCTGCCCAGACCTCCCAGAAAGCAGGGACTCGCTTGCTCACCATCACGTCCCCAGCGCCCAGGCAGTACCTGGTTCTTAGCAGGTACTCGATGCACATATGTGACATGAAAGTGTAAGTGTCCTGCCCTGTTAGAAGTAGTAGTGAAAACGCCATTGTGTCAGCTGTCCGGACCAGAAGTTTGAGGAGGCAGGGCCAATGCCGGACGAATCACCCCAGCGGAGTCGGTCCAGGCTGCTATGTCGCTGCTCTGTCAGGGCGGAGACCCGTGTGAGTACCTGTCCCTGGATCCCGCCGCTGTAAGAGAGAGGTGAAGGGATCGACCCCACAGAGGGCTTGGGTGATTCACCAGAAAGCATCACTGCTCTTCATTGTGACTTGGTCCCTTGCCCATTTCTGGACCAATCAGCACGTGAGGCTCCAACAGTTTGTCCCCAACCACCACCATGTCTGGAGTTTGGGACCAGGCGGTGCAGGAAGCCCCGTCAGAGAAGGTGAAGGGCCCTGGGAGTCACTCCCAGTGGTAACGCAGTTGCGCCTCCCAGAAACGGGGACGGGAGGCGGGGGTGGCCAGCGAGCGTGACCCGGCGGCGTGCGAGACGGAGCATCGCGGCTTCATTTCTGCTAAGCATTGTCACTCCTCCAGAAGATAATGGCCGTTTCATTCGGCCTCTTTCTGGACAGAATTAGATGTGTCAGTGAGTTGCGTCAAGGAGTAAATTAGTGTGGTACCTGGGTCAGCGAAGAAACGCTCATGTAACAGAAGAATTGATAAACAGCCAGCTCCACACCGACTTAGAAATAAATTCTCAGAGCTGTCAAATCAGAGAACCTATTATTTCGTGGAAACCGAGCTCACAGCAGACACAGTGGACGCTAAGCCCATTTTTATAAATACTGTTCTGTTTCGTATCTGGATTTTCCAGCATTTTGGGGATGATGTGTGCTGCCTCGCACGGCCCCAATTGCACGCTGAGAGCTGCCCGGCTGCACACTAATTGCTCCACGAGCATCTTTTTCTATCTTCTTGGATTTGCTTTTTTCAGCTTTATTGAGATGCGGTTGTCAAAACTGTATATTTAAAGTGTGCAACTTGATGATTTGATATCCGTATACACTGGGAAATATTTACCACAATCAAGCTAATTAACGCACCCGTTGCCTCACGTAGTTGATTTCCTTTGTAAAGAGAACACTTACGATCTACTGTTAGCAGATTTCAAGTGTGCAACACAGAGTTGTTAGTGGCAGTCGCCACGCTGCACAGTAGCTCCCAGAACTTATTTGTCTTGTAAGTTTGTTCCCTCTGACCAACCTCCTCCCGTCTCCTCAGCCCCAGCCCCTGGCAACCACCATTCTACTCTGTTTCTATGACATTATTTCCTAGAGCTAAGATACAGAAACAACCTAAGCGTCCGTCAGTAGATGAATGGATAAAGAAGATGCGGTATAAATATAATATTTACATACATGCACACACACACACACACATACATACAGTACACACATACAATGCAGTATTACTCAGCCATAAAAAAGAAGGAAATCCTGTCACTTGCAACAGCATGGATGAACCTGGAAGGCATTAGGTTAAGAGAAATAAGCCAGACAATGACAAATCCTACATGATCTCACATGTGGAATTAAAAAAAAATCCCTGATCATTAGTGACTGAGAAACATCCCCAATTCTGATCCGACACCAACGCAGGACAGAGCGGTTCTTCCACCTGGGTGGCCAGTGCTGCTGCTGAGTCACTGAAGGCCCGTGGGTGGCAGCCATTCACGACGGCCTGTGCCTTGGGGCTGGCAGAGCGAGGCGACCCTGCCAGAGGCCCCACTGCTGTTTCACCTGCGTGTCCTTGCCCTGGCGGAGCCTTCCTTTAGGGCGTGGAAACCCTGAGTTAGCACCAGGACCACGTGGGTGGGAGGCAGGGCTCAGGGTCACGTCGCTGCGTGTTCTCACATACTCAGTGTGATGGCCTCTTATCCCACATCCATTCTGTGGGACGTGACCTCGCCCGACAGAGGGATAGAGCGTGCGTTGTTCACGCCAAGAGGCTCCAAAGGCAGGAAGTCTGTGCTGACATGATGCCCATTTGAGGCCCCAGCTGAGGAGCGAATGCCACACCTTTTGTTCTGGCCAGGTGTGGAAAGCATTGCAGGTAAATTATACACATGACAGCTCTCTGTGTGGCTAGATTCTATTATTGTGACAAATTTGCCTGATTATTGCCAAATTCTGATAGTTATCCCCAGGGTGGGAGTAGATCATATGCTTCGGCTGCTCCTGTGTTCCGTGCTGCCTTCATTTGGTGATTAAAAAAAATATGCTTCTTTTCTAAATTGTGTGAAATGGATAAAGAAGTGGTGTTCTGATTGAAACTGAATTTGGCTTAATTAAGATGAATCTCTGTGCAGCTCCGCAGCCCCCGGGGAGTCAGCGCCGCTTCCCTTTTGACCTTAAGAGGCTGAGGCTCCGTGGGAGGGAGTGGAGGCTGCGGTCAGGAGCCAGCCAGCCCCCATGACACTGCTGCTGCTTCAGCGCGGAGGATGAGACTCCTGGCGCCTTGTGAAATGTTGTGGGACAACGTCGGCTCAGGGCGCCCCTGAGAAATGACCGTGTCTGGTTTTTTCCTTCCAGTTTGTTAAAATTACAAATAACCCCCAAACAAGGGCCATGTGTGTGTGTGTGTGTGTGTGTGTGTGTGTGTGTGTGTGTGTGTGTGTGTG
>NW_017731382.1:2481281-2511904 GCF_001890085.2 Hipposideros armiger | reverse complement strand
GTGTGTGTGTGTGTGTGTGTGTGTGTGTGCGCGCTGTTTATTAAAACGTGGCGCACCTGTAGAAAGGCACACAGGCCTTAAGTGCACAACTCAAGCTGAACACACCAGGTAAGCCCCTCCAGTCGAGAACAAAGAGGAACCCGGAATGACCCTTTGAGCCCCAGTCTCTACTCCGGCTCACGTAGCCCCTTGAGTACTCAGCTCGGCTGTCCTCGGGCTGTCCTGGACCCCACATGCTGGCAGGTTGAGCCTCAAACACTTGTTTCTCGCAGTTCCAGAGACGGGAGGTCTGAGATTGGGGTGGCAGCATGGCCGGGTGCTGGTGAGGATGCGCCTCCTGGCATGAAGGTGGCTGCCTGCCTGCTGTGTCTTCGTGTGTGTCGGGGAGGGAGTGGATCTGCCTGTGTGTGGAAGCTCGTGGCTGAGTGTCTGTGTCCTGTGCCCAGCGCGTCTGGGAGGCTTGTGCACGTGGCTGCCGTGGAGAGAGTGGCTTCCCCATCCCCGCACAGCGCTGCCTGGGGGAGCTCTGCTCCTGACGGGCTGGGGGTGTTTCCAGGAGCAGGGCCGCTGAGGCCTCTCTCATCCACACTTTGGCAGGTGCGGCCCGGTCTCTGTCGGGAATACACCTGGAGTTGGACTCAAGGGTCATAGGTGCGATGCTTTGGAAAGACTGCCAGATGGCCTGCAGAGTGGCTGGACCAGAGTCACGTCCAGTGCAGCCCACGGTGGCTGAGAGTTCCAGAAGACCCGCGCCCAGCAGTGCTCAGAATCCTTAGTCCTTTCCATTTCACCTCCTGGATGGGTGTGTGGGGGGGACATTGATTGCTGAAATCTGCATTCCTGGATGACTTTTCCTAGTATTTCCTGGCCGTTTGCATGTCCATAAAGCACCCATCCAGGAGTCCCCATTGGGTGGCCCGCCTTTCGCTTTGGACCTGCGCTTTCGCCCTGTGCCCCATTCGCGCTATCTTTGAACACCCCGTTGCTGTGAAGCTGCTCTCCTGTATTCTGAGAGCTTGATGGTTTGTGTTCACACTTGAATGCATGCTCCACTGGAGATTTCTGTGTGTTGTGTGAAGTAGGGGGCTGGTACAGTTTCTCCCCATGGATAGCTTGCTGAGCTAGCTCATCAGTGGAAGAGAAAAGGCCACGCCACTGCACTGTCGCATGGGGTTTGCCCTAAACTGGGTCACTGTCTCAGCGTGTGTCTGTTTCCGGACAGGGACCGTCCCCTTACCCACTGCAAAGCTGCCCGTCTTACACCCTGTGGAGGGGGTCAGCTCGAGTCAGCACCATGGACAGTGGTCGCGGCCCCGCCTTCCTCCTCCAGGGTTCAGGTCTCAGGGCAGCGGGGGAGCGGGGTCCCTCCTGAACCCCTGCGGCGGGCGCTCCTCCGTGGAGCCTCTCACCCAGAGACGGAGGGCTCTCTGTGGCCCGGGAAGAGTTAAACTACCGCCTGGGCAAGCATGGTTCCAGCCCTGCTTTCAGGGACTCGCTTTGGTTGACTGGACTGCATTTCTCCCCCACACCACAGTTTGAAAACCAGCCATCGGATGGGTTACTCCACCAGGGCTGTCTGGAGCCCATAGAGACATTTAAGAGTCGTAAAAGAATCGGGGAGTCCTATATGGCAACATTCTTCTCCAAACATATTTGCCACTTTATTTTATTATTTTTAGTCATAGCACTGGGTCTGCATATTCCCAAAGGTATTTTTGGGGACCCTAGTGACTCGAGATAGTATAAAGTTCTATATGAAGGAGAAGGGGATATTATAGTCCAATAAGTTTGGGAAACACTGTCTTAAACAAATTACACAGCCTTTCGTCTTTTTCTTGTCGGCTCCCTCAGGGCCATGCCTGTGTCCCCTGTGTATTGTGATCCCCGGCAGGGTCACGTGGTATGAGGTCCCCACTTCCCCAGGAGGGCTCCGTGAATGCACTTGAGGGATGTTCCCTGTGCTCCCCAGGCTGCCCGCTGAGGACGAGGGGGTCCTGGCACACACTCACTCCACGTGGGCAGCTCCTCAATAGGCTCTTTAACCGAGGGTCACCAGGCGATGGCCTCATCCTTTGATGGTGGAGAGGCCACTCAAGACTCTTAATGTCTTTCATACATGAAGTCTTTTTACAACTTGATTCCCTAGGTTTGGGGTCTTTCTTAAGAAGCTGGGGGAACAAAATAAATCCGTCTTCCCTACAATATCTAAAGATAACTCCTGGGCTCCCTAGTCTTTCCTCAGCATCCTGATGATTTGGGGGGATTCCTAAACCAGCATCAACCTGATCTTCTGCAAGGCACCAAGTTTTCCGATTTTCCTCTGCAATAGTTGCACCATCTACCTTTTTGTAAGCACATTATACGCACAACACACACACAAACACATACACGCACAGCCTCTTCTAATATTTGTACTGTTCCATATTCAGCAGCATAATCCCTTCTTAGAATATTCAGGAAATTATTCACCCTAAAACCCCTGCGGCTTTTTAAAAGATGTATTTCATTTTTTCCATGTGTCAGACAGCATTAGTCAAGGTTTTAATGATTGTTCTCCAGGTGTTATTTCAAAAATAACCAATCCCCCACCCCCACCCCCGAATCATTAAATTTACAGGGAGACTTCTGATTACAGGAGGAGCTGGTGACTTATTTCTGAAGTAGAAGTCACGAAGGTGACAAAAGTCAATGGCATGGCCAAATTTACCCAGGGCTTAACTGTGTGAGTTTCTCACCCCACATTCTCTGCCAATACTTACTATATAGTGACACATATGATTATATATACTTAGATATTTACAGCTGTTAGCCTGAGATTCGGGGAAGAATTTGAAAGGATTATATCACAAAGATCTATTCAATAATATGATGGAGGAGCTAATAAGTGCAAGGCACCAAGCTTGAGCCTGGGCTGCAAAGATGGATCAGACACGTGGCTCTTCCCAGTGGGTTTTCCGTTTTCTAGAAGAGAGGACGTCACGCTTGCTTGTACCTGCATGTGTGTGTCACCTCAGGATTGATAAGAGATGCTGTGCGACAGGTATAGGAACTGCGTGCTGGGAAGAGGCCCCAAGGCACAGGCCGGGGACAGGGTGTCTGTTCCCGTGAACTTCTTAAAGCATGGAAGCTCCCCTAAGATTTGGTCCCAGAAGAGAAAAGTCATCTTCCCCCTTTAAAAAAAACCTCTCTCTTTATCCAAAATCATGTGACATCATCTCAATTTCCAGAAAGTGCTGGAGCGCTCCCATTTTGGGGGTTGTTAAAATTTGCACCATCACAGGTTGTAGCCAGGAGAATAAGACAGGGCCTGCTTTTGTAGAACACTCCAGAAGTCTATCTCTTCTCTGCAAACTCACGTGTCCCCTATCTCAGGGGCTCTCAGCTGGTGTGGTTCTGCCCCATCCCTTACCTCGGAGGTGTTTGGCAATGTCTGGGGACATTTTTGGGTGTCGTCACTGGAGGGAGGTGGGCCTGGCATCGAGTGGGTATGGACCGGGGGTGCTGTTAAACACCCCCCCCCAGTGCCCAGGACAGCAACAGTCACCCCAGGACAGAGAATTACCAGGTGTGAGATGTCAGTAACCCCGCCTTGTCCCGTGTCCCTCCCACACGATCCATGGGTGACGCAGGGCTGGCAGCTGATCTGCCGTGTGTACAGGCCTATCCTAGAGCTGCTGGCCTGTCCATGCCTCTCTGTCATCCCTACTACCTGCTGTGCACCTGGAAAGCCTCCTGAACTCCCTGAGCCTCAGTTTCCTCCTCTGGAGAGTAGCAATGGCTGTCTTACCGCAGTGGTCTGAAATGAGCTCCTGGCACACACACAGTAGGTGCTCAGTAAATGTTAGCTGTTATTAATTAGCCCTGGAGGAAGTTCACAGCTTCCAAAGTTATGTTCTAATTTGTGTCATGTTCCCTTTGAAAAGTCAAACAGAAGGAACACATTCCCCCAAACTGGAGTTGAAGTGAGAATGTGCGTTTGTTGGCCTTGGAAACAGCCCTGAGACAAAACAAGGCTCGGGTTAGAGATGAAGTATTTCACCATCTCCCACCTGAGATGTCTGCAGCCTGCACCCCACTTTTTAATGCTTGGCAAATTGGCCTTAAATCGTTTGTGAGCCAGCTCTAAGGTTGCACCATCTGACTAGTGATGGGGCACTCTGCTGTCACACTCTGTCCTCAGAGCCCAGGTCCTGTGCGGCCCACCCCAGAATCAGACCCGCCTCCTCCCGCAGTCTGAGCTGGCTGCCCTGCTGTGGAGAGAACTCCACAGATGGCCTTCAGTGTCCATATGCCCAAAGCTCCTGCGGGCGTGTGGGTCCCTCAGAGCCCTGAAGCCCGACCCAGGCCCCCAAGACATCCCAGAACATACTATAGTGTGCCTGCCCTGTCCCCAGCCCATCCTGGACCCGGGATCCCACTGTGAGCTGGACAGACCCAGTTCCTATTTTGTGGAGTTTATGTCCAGCAGGGGAAGCGCGGATTTTGAGAAAAATCACACAAACGTGTAAACAGCACAGGTGTGCTCAGTGTTATGAGAAGGGCAGGGGACACCCGGCAGCCATGGGTACGGTGCCACCAGGCCGGGAGGGGGTTGCCAGGAGATGTGGGAGACCAGCTCCCGCAGGTCCAGGGGTTCCCTCAGGTGGAGGCGGAGTCGGCGAGGAAAAAACACGTGGAGACACAGGAGGGCTTTCTCAAGAAGAAGTGTCACGCTTTATTTTACAGCATGCCCCTTTTTATACCGGGCAGTTTAACCATTGTTCCATTAGTATCAGGGTTTTACTTCCTCATAATTCTTATGCTCCAGGGTACAGCTAGACCTTTTCTATGCTAAAGACTAACTTATCCCAACTACGCCCAAATCCCTCCACCCTCAATGACTGCAATCAAGGCCTGAGCCTCTACATAATCGCCTAAAGGATGGTTACCATGACCCCCCAACATTTATTCTAAAAACTGTTGTCTAAACGGGATCTTAAGATTTACAGGGTGTGTACTTTGACCTTTACTAAGAGACTAATAGTGTGACTAAAATTACCTTTAGTGTCTAAAATATAACTATTGTGATATATCTATTAGAAGGGGAATTTAAATTCTTTAAGACATAAAGCAGTATCTGTTTCTCAGTCAGAGCTTCAGAATTTGCCACAATTGCAGTGTGTTTGGCCATGGCAGACACTGAGACGCAGCCGGCTCTCGGCAAGGAGACATGGCTGTGGGCAGGGAGTGAGAGGTGGGGAGGCCTCTGTGGGGCAGGACCAAGGGGGCGGCTGGGCGGCTGGCATTCGGCCGATGCCCGCCCCCAGGCTGCAACCTTAGGCTCCGGAGAGACTCAAAATCCCAAACTCCTGCTTTGTCACTTTTGAAATAGGGTTTCAGGTCTCTGACCCTGATGGGGAAGGAAGGCAGAGTGGGGGGCGGGGACAGGGAGGGAGGGCAGTGCAGGGTGCAGTGGGTAGGGGCGTCCCATAGCCAGGCTGATCACGGCTCTGCCACTCACCTGGTGAGTTAACCTCTCTGCGCCTCGATTAGAGCACCTGGCTCCTCGCGCTGTGATGAGCGTCTCTGAGCTAATATGTGTGAGGACGTCGTGAACACATGGAAGGTGCCAGTCACATGCCAGCTGTCACTGTGCTATGGGCACTGGCTGGAGAAGGAAAAGAATCTAGCACTTCTAAAGATTCCTCAAGGCGACCTCAGGGGTAAATCATGGCTCTGTTACACTTCTTCTGCGTATTTTATGGTTTATTGGGGCGGGGAGTGACTTATGAAAGGAGGAGGGGACATTCAGTACTTAGCATCTCTCAAAATCCTAAGGAAAGCGGGCAGTGGAGAGAGGACTGGGCAGGGGTGCACGCAGATGGGACCTTCCTGGGGGAGGGGCAGCCTCTGGTCCCGCCCTCCCTTCCTCTCACTCCTGTCTTCACCCCCAGGCTTCAGCTCAGCTTGGCTCGAAGGGGTCACCTGTCTCATTCTGTCCCTGGCTCCTGCCTAAACCCTCGGACTCGTCCACAGGGTGCCCTGCCACCTGCGCACCAGGCACCACTCTTGAGCTCGGCTCCTGACACACACCCAGTGCTCCTTGTCGCTCCAGTCTGTTCCCCTCTGCCCCATTTCTTTGCTAACAAAGACAACTCCAGCCCGCCAGGTGATGGTTTCTGCAGCAGACATAGGGGGCACTGACCTGGGTGGGGGTGGAGAGCAAGGCAGCCCCGGCTCTGCCTCCAGCACCCGTCCGCCAAACTCAGCCCATCAGGCCAGTGAAACAGCCGCCATTTGGGTGAGTGCCATGGCGCTCGCAGACAGGCTGCTGAGAGGGACAGGAGTGACATTTGGGTGTGTCTCAGCATCACCGGGACTCAGCTTCCTCACTCTAACGTGGTGTAACGCTGCCTGCGTTGTAGGGTCGTCTGGGGTTGAAAAGAATTGTTCATATTATCTTGTTTATATTCTAACAGCTGACCCAGAGTCTGGCACCGAGTCAGTGCTTAAAAAAGCAGGGTTCTCCCCCCAGGAGAAGGATTTCAAGAGTCTGTCCGTCCCTCTTGCTGTCTAACAAATTGCTAGAAGCCTCAGTTGCTTTTAAGACCCAACACTTGCTATGTGACAATTACCGTGGGTGAAGAATTTGGGAGTGGGTCCGCGGGGGGTTCCGGCTCAGGGACTTTGTACAGATTGAGGTTGGGGTCACGATGTGGCTGGGGCTGCATCACGTGATGGTGCACCCCCAGGGCAGTGGGCAAGGCCTGCGCTCCCCCCACGCTGAGCTGCCCTTGCAGAATGGCAGCTGGCAGCTTCCCAGGGAGAGAGGGGGACGCAGGCGAGACGCTTATGTCCTGGCCTGGGACATCAGGCGCGTTCACTTCTACCACATTCTACCACGTTCTGTTGTTAAAAGCAAGCCACGAAGTACACCCCATACTTAAGGGGACAGGAGTTAGCCTTCCCCTTCTAAAGTGAGGGTTACCCAAGAAGAGCTTCTGGATACCATAAAGGGAACAGTTCTAAACGTGAGGAGACATCCTGCTAGACACCTGTCTCTGGTCGCCCATGTCCTCTAGACTCTGAGCTCTCATGGAATCAAAACTAAATTCTCTCATCTCAGCAGGTGCACGTTATGGAAATTGGGCGCCCCCCTCCCCTAAAGTCAGCCCTGGCAGACCTGAGCCGTGACCGCTCCCTTCACTGACCGTTTACCTTGCGGGCCGTGCACTCTGCCCGTCAGCCTGTGCACACAGCACCTGCGCGGAGCTTAGCGGCTGAAATTTAGACAGCGCGCCTGGGGACTTCCTCCCGGTATTGGGGTGTGCGCGCTAGCCTTTCCAGAGGGGAGCAGGAGGTCTCTCCACTGAAGGAAGAGGTCAGCCCTCCAAAGCAGCTTGGAATTGAGCTGGTCTGTGGAGCCCAGGCGTACGCGTCTCCCAGCTCGCACCAGGGAACGCCATTCCTGGAGCCCGCAGCAGGAATGCCCAGTCCCTCTGCCTCCCAGACAAACACGCAAAAACACGCGTGTCAGAAAATGAGAGCCCACAGCCTTTACTCTCTAAAGCAGAGGCATGGGTTCCCCTGATGACCTGTGACACGCGTGTCTGGCGGGTGGGGAAGGGCCGCTGCTGTGCTGTGCGTGGTCCTAGCTGCATCCGCCCGCCCCGCTGCTGTTGAACTGTGAGCCGGGAGGTGGAGACGCCCGGCCACCTTCCGCTGTCAGCCGCTGCGCCTCCCTAACGAACGACTGGGAGCCACACTTCCCTGTGCTTCCGAGAGCTGGGCTGTAAGGAGCCGGCTCTGGGCAGCCGTCCTGCTGCCATATCCTGGTCGTGCCCCAAACAGAACTCAGTATTAGCTAAATGGCTGTCAGTCGTCATGTGCAAAAGAAGCCAGCCAGCGGGTCAGCACAGAATCCAGAGGATAAATGCGGTTCTGCCAGCCGCCCCCTTCTGACTCCATGGGCACATCACCTCCTCCGTCTCCTCTCCTCCTCCCTTAGGATTCACCACCTGTGAGGCCAGGACTCTGAGGTGCATGGAGTTCTCTTGGGGTGCCCCGTATAGAAGAGGGGGGCATAGTTAATAAGCAAACACCCTTCAGAGCCCAAGAGCACTATGGAGGGAGGACTCACCCCTGACTCACCCCTGCAGTCCGTTCTCAACACAGGCAGCTCAGACCGTGTCGCTCTGCTCAGAAGCCCTCCACCCACTGTCGGTTGCACTCAGAGCAAAACCTAAACTATGCCACCAGACTGCAAGGTCCCACATCTTCACCACCGCACCCTGTGTCCACTTGCTGTGTCCACCTGCTGGGGGCACCGCTGCCCCTTCCCCAGGACATAAGCCTTCAGGGCTGTTTTCCCAGGGGCAGCAGCTTTTCTAATTGCTTCTGAGAATGGGAGCCACATGCCAATGCTCCCACTGCTGCATGTGAGCTACAAGTGTCCCTGGATATGACCTTGTCAGGGAGGGCTTCCTGGAGGAAGTGACGCATGTGCTGTGAGGGGTCAGAGTCAGGTGTGCAGGGAAAGGACGAGTTTTCAGGCCGAGACCTAGTGAAGGTGCAGGGTGGGAAGCAGCGTGGTCAGCGAGCTAGCGGTGATGGGTGGGGACACCAAGCACCCTGTGTGACTTGTGGGCACCCCTGGAGGAAAAAGAGAAGAAGCTCTTGTCTATTCTCGGTTAAGCAGCCACCGATGCTGACAGCACCTGGTGCCGGAGATGCAGACGGCCTCACTGCGGTGGGATGCGTGGGGTCCTGTGACGTGGGCAGCAGGGGGATCCCATTTCATAAGGCGGACCCTTGGGCAAGAAAACGCTTAGTGTCAGTGCTGCAAGGGACGTTAGGGCCACCAACCAGTGACTTTTTCAGGGCCTCGGAGTTCTCTTATTATTGAGTTGTCAGTATTTTTATGTATTCTGGAAACAAGTCCTTAGTCAGGTAAATGCTTTCAGACGCTTCTTCCCGTCTGCGGCTTGGCTTACCTTTTATTTTCCTAATCATATCTTACAGGAGGAATGATCTTAATTTTGACAAAGTTCCATATATCTATTTTTTTCTTTTAAAGATAAACTTGATGTTGAGATTCGTGTAGGTCCATATGCAGTTGTAAGCAATAAACTCTACTGAGTTGACTGTCCTCTGCTGAGATTCCCCTAATGATTATCTTTTGCAAAAGCACTGTTCGGCATCACAACCAGATACTGATATTGATACAACCAAGCTACAAGCCATTTCCATCGTCACAAGGGTCCCCGTGTGCAGGCTCACGCACTTCCCTCCTGCGCCCGCCACCCCCTTCACTCTGGAAACCACAGATTTGCTCTCTAGTTCTATAATTTTGTTACCTCAAGAATGCTGTAGAAATGAATCATATATATATATATATATAGTATGCAACCTTTGGAGATGGGCTTTTCCCACTTAGCATATGTCCCTTGAGAGTAGCCCAGTAGTTGTGAGCCTCAGTAGTCCGTTCCTTTTTATTTCTGAGGATGCTCCCCGGTGTGCGTCCGCCACAATTATTTTTTATTTATTTATTTTTTTTAATTGGGGAGTTGGGGGGATGGGAACAGCGTTGGGGAATTGGGGGAAGGGGAACAGACAAGTTGCTGTCGTTTTGTTCTTCAGTCTAGTTGTGGAGAACGTTGTCGCCGGTGACTCACGGCAGCCCAGCTCCAGGTTGAGCTGTTGTTCAGCATCTTAGCTGTGGAGGGCAGTGTCACTGGCCCTCATATGTATGATCTGAACCATGGCCCTCTGGCATCCCCAGCCAGTTCTTAACCATCGCGCCACTCGGCCGGCCCCGCCACAGTTATTTTAATAGTTAACCGCCGAACAACATTTAGGTAGTTTCCTGTTCGTGGCTACTGCAAATCTGCTATGGATTTCATGTAAAGTTTCTACATGAACATACGTTTTCGTTTCTCTGAGATAATAATCCAAAAGCAGAAACTGCCCGAACTGATCATTCCATTATCAATTTAAAAAGAGTCTTTCACATTATTTTCTAGGGTAACAACCACCATTTTACGTTCCCACCAGCAATATCAGAGCAATTCAGTTATTCAGTTTCCCAAATCTTCACCAGCGTTTGGCGTAATCACTACTTTTGAAATTTCTGCCATGTTGATAGGTGGTTAGTGATACCTCAATGTGGTGTTAATTTCCTTCCCATCTTGCCAAACCCCTTTTCTTCCTTTGCTGATTCCCTCGAGGATCAGAGGACCCGGGAATCTAAGCTTGGATCACGGGCTCGACCCTTGTGTTGGGGTAACTGGGCACACTGATTGACCGTCCTATCGAGATTGTCACGGCAGTGTGCACGGTGTCCCGTGGGAGGTGACGGGCTGTCCCCAAAGGAGAAGAAATGGCTGCTCAGCAGGTGAAGTGCATTTACAAATATTATGGCCAGAAGATGGGACAAAACCCCGTCTCTCCCCTGTCCCACCAGGCCCTGGAGGAAGAATGGCTACTGTGCATCTCAGGTTAAACTCAGAGCAAAGTTGTTGGTTTTCGCATCTCCTCGTCTTCAGCACGTGTGTTGGCAGAGTTGTTTAGAATTCGGAACAATGCTAATAGTCATAATACCAGTATTTTCACTTTTTGTGGCTCTACCTGGTTAATTTCTTCATACAAATCGGGGGAACCTTGAAGCCTTGATTAATTTTTTAAAAGTTAGATGCAAGGCACACAACATTACCCATGCTTAGAAAAGGTAGATTTGTGTATCGACAGCACCGGTGGTGATGTCCCCTTGCATTATGAGGTGTATGCCGACGTGTTTACTGTTAAATACTAACCCCGTCCTATTACATGGCTCCGCTGTGAAGCGCCCTAGACCTTCAACTTGGAAGTGTTTCATATGCTGCATCATTTGAACTGTAATGAGACAATTCTTTGTTTATGGAATTTGCAAATATTTCGTTAAAATTATATTTGTGACATTCTAACATCACCATATGTGAAGGTCACTAAAGCAATTTTCCTTAAAAATGCATTTTCATATTATAATAATAAAGATCCCCAGCAGTGTGTGGTGTACCACGTCAGCCTCTGGCTCTTAGGATAACATTTGGCCTTTGGTTTAGTTAGTTTTCCATGTCAGTTGCTCTGACCTTATTGAACCTGAGCGGTAAATAGTGGCAGTGTTCTATCGCGGAGGCCCAGCATGTCATCGGCTTGGGCACTGGGACTGGGACTCTGCCCTCAGCCTCTGTCCACTCTGGTCTCTCCTCTACCCCCGTCCACAGGAGGACAGAAAAGAGGCACAGCTTTTTGGGTTTTAATCTTTACTATAAAGCCAAAGAAAACATACTGTGTTTTTGGTCAATTGCGTTCCTTTGTACAAAGTACCCTTTTCTGCACTTTGTGTTCTCAGGACAGGAAGCCCTGTCCCCACTGCCGTACCCGAGCCTCTCAGGCACTGACACAGAGCACACGCTCACTGAAATGGCCAAACCACGTGCTTGTGACAGCCCATCCAGAAAACCTCCCGCCAAAACCATTACCTCCGAGTCCTAGAACAGGACTGCTGTGATGGCCTCAGAGTATCTGTCAGCCTCGTTTTGTACATAACGGAATAACAGGCGCACTGCCAAAGACGCGGGTCGGTTTGTTCTATTGGAGGCTGGACACTGAGTTAACGACAGGGTGAGGAATTAATCTAGTTCTGCTGGTGTCAGATCTGGTGTATATTCAGGCGCTCCTGTCTAGCATCTATCTGGATGTATCCACAGGTATGTTTTGGTTTTGTTGGTCTCTCAACCCACCCTGGTAAACGTAAGATAATCCAAATTATCCAAAGACACCTGGAAATGACTATTTGCTTTGCGAGAAGCTCCTGTAAGAGGGATGTCCCTTAATCCAGTCCTATAGATGTGACAGAGGAAGGCTTTGAGATGCCTTCCCGCCACCTGAGAAACCCCAGCCCAGAGGTGGCCCGGGAGCTCTGTCACTGCAGAGCTGGAGAGCCTCGGGCATCACTGTCCTCTCGCTGTGCTGGCTTTGAAGAGCTTCCTTTTGTAACAACAGGTTCCTGGGACAAAATCAGTAACAGGAATGGGCGCTTCCACAGAAAGACCAAGCAACAAAAGCCACCGAACAAGGAAGCAGCTCGTGACCGGAGGGCAGCTGCCCTGGGCTTTTCTCCCTGGGGAAACATGGGGGTGGCACCTGGCTCAGGTTCCTGGCCAGGTTTTCTATGTCCTCCTGATTCAGTCTTGGTAGATTGTGTGTTTCCAGACATTTACCCGTTTTGTGTAGAGTATCCAGTGTGTTGCTGTGTCATTGTAAACACAGTCTCTTAGAACCCTTTGCGTTTCTGTGCTTTTGGTTGTCATGTCTCCTCTTTCATTTATAATTTTATTTATTTGAGACCCTTCTCCTTTAATCTTGGGTAGCTTAAAGGTTTGTCAATTTTGTCTATCTTTTCAAAAAATTGACTCTCACTTTTGTCACTATTTCCTGTTGTTTCTGGCCTCTGTTTCACTGATTGCTGCTCTAATCTTACTGTTTCCTGCTTCACGGGTGAATTCCACCGAACATTTAAAGAATTAATGTAAATCCTTTTCAAGCTTTTCCCAAAAGAACGAAGAGGAGGGAACACTTCCAAATTCATCTTATGAGACCAGTGGGTCCCTCCTACAAAGCCACATAAAGACATTACTACACGAAAAGAAAATCGCAGGCCATTACTTCAATCCAAATAGATGCAAGTCCTCTTGTGACCAGGCCAGAGCCGCGTGACTCTCAAACTTGCTCCGAAAGAAGAATGTAGCTTTCCTGGTGCTGTCCAAGGTGACTGGCTCTTAGAACCGAGCTGCCATCACACCTCTGGGCTGAGTGGAGCCCCGGAGCGTTCATTCCAGCTGAGCCTTTGACAAGGTTCCGGTCGAGGATGAGTGTCCGTTGTGACATGGAAGTGAGAGAACTTCACTCCTCCCAGCCACCTGACTGCCACCACCTGAGAAACCCCACATGACAGCCATCCCGCCGCCTCCAAACAAACCCCAGAACTGTGACAGATAGTAACAGTCATAAGTGAGTTAGGGCTGGGGTTTGTGCATACAGCCAGCAGCTGTGTATGGTGGGCCAGGCTTGGGAGGCATCGGAGGATCGTGTGAGAGCCTGCAAAGTGGGTGCCCCTCTGCCCCTGGGAGGAACTGGCAGTCCAGACCTCTGTGTCAGACGTCCTTATCCTGATGACACTGGCACGGGTCAGACAAGATGCCTGTGGTCTGGCTTCCACCCCTGGGTTAGGCATTCATCAGCCCGCCTGGCCCTCCATGCCACCAAGTCCGAATAGCAGAGACACGCTGTCTTGCCAAAATCTACTTTCCTCTCGGCACTTACTGCTTGCCTTCCTATCTGGTGGCTTCAGAAAATAAATTTCCACCCCACAGCTGTATGCAGAGCTGTGAAATGGAGCCGGGCTGACCCCTGCAGCGTGGTGAAGATGAAGTGTGTCTCATTTTCAGGAATTACTAATCGCTGACCAGAAAGCCCAGACAAAGGCCATAAACACTAAATACTGATAGCGCTGGAAGGTGCCGACGGCCCAGGCGGTGCTCATGTATTCACTCTGCTCAATGCCGGTCGACACCCCAAGTGACACTCTGAACACCGAGGTATGCAGGGCCTGCGCGATGGCGGTTCCCAGACACGTGACATAGCCGGGGCTCGTTGTGACAATGAAGTCTCTGGAATGAAGGGCTTTTTATCCCCACTCCGTTTTCAGGGGCGTGTCAGAAAGTTAAACATTCTGGTAAATAATGTGTTGAGGACGTATTTTTGATCCAGGCTGTAAAGTCTGGGTGCGCACTCTCCTAGGAGTCCTGGCGTCAGGAGCAGGGTTTCAGAACCCCTGACCGAGATGGCCGTGGCGAGCGTCCGCCTCACCTTGCCTAAACCCCTGCGGGCTGCTGTCTGGCTGTGGCACTGACCTGGTTTCCAGAGCCTTTGCTGACAGCTGTACATTCTTTCCCCACCCACTGAGGTGGAAATCTTTTCAAAAGGGCCTTGCCAGCTTCACAGCCCACGCACATCTTCCCCAAGAACCTGGAAGCCATCCCTTTGGAAGGAAGGTGGATAGTGCCCTGCCTCCCAGCTTCTGTGCGAGAGGAGGAACTCGCTTTCATGGACTCCCGTTAGCAAACACAGAGGGCCTGGTCGGGGGCCTGGTCATGTTCCTGTAAACTCAAGAATAACTCAGTGTGCGGGGCACGTCCAATCGGTCAGCACCCCCCCCCCGGGCGTCCCACCAACCCTCCCTGCGCTGACGTCCCTCCCACCTGCTGTGTCACTTGGGCTGAGCTCACATGCGCTCTGGCTTCTTCCCCAGTCAATAGCCTTGAGTAAAGTCTCCCCTGCCTGTTTGACTTTGGACGATGTTTGTCTAGAAATGCAGCGCGTTTTATGTTTTGGTTATTTATATGTTCTTTGTTCATATTTTTCTGTATCTTATGTTTGAACTGCGCCGTAAGAGAACCTGCTCACTGCTTGCAAGGAATTATAGTGCAGGGCTTAGGGGGCCGCCCGAGGTGGCTGTGGGCTGCCATGGGTGTAAATTCCACACCGCAGGTTCCTTTATGACGGAATGAAATGCAGGCGTTCTTCCCCAGAACAGCTTCACGTGCCCGTTGTGGGGTGTTCTCTGCAGGAGTTGGGGGTAACAGAATGTGACCAAGGAGGTCCACGGCTTAGCACCCAAGGGCTCCCAAGGAGTCACCTCTAATTGAGACTCACCCTGCTCCAGACGCCCCGCACCTGAAACGTAACTGAGTTTGACAAGCCCTTCGTGGTCATGCTGGTGGAGGAGACGCTGCACGCACTGTCCCCGCTGTCCCCCGTGGCTTGGGCCCACGGGGCGCGTGCTCTGCTCAGCCTGCCTTCGCCACGTCTGAGCTTGTTAGCGGCTGCCGGAGTTTGTGATCTGAGCACCTTCTCTCTTGCCTATTATTAGCGCTGCTCTGGCTGGCAGCCACGTCTCCGGCCACCTTTCTCCTGCCCACCCCCACGGGATGGGTATTGAGCAGGCGCTCCGTGCACATTTGTGCCGAGTGGACTGCAACGATGCTAGCTCCGTTTCCCTCACGCTGGTCATACCTGCGTCTGCCTGAGACCGCGGGTTTGGGAGAGAGGTCCTCTGAAGCTCAGCGGCTGTAAGGTCGCATCCTTCCTCAGGTCTGGCCCCGTCCTCCCCACGCAGACACTCACCCTGGGCACCTGGTATGTGCCACGTACTGTGCCAGACACTGGGGTGAAAACGCTTATTTAAAACATGGCTAGTCCACACATTGAACGGAGAGATCTCCGTCACTGATGGCATTTCGTCCACCTAAGAATTCCTTCTCTTAGTGGATGAACAACATGATTTGATCCTTTCAAAGTCAAGTTACATGAGTACCTCAGGCACACAGCCACTGGGCCCAGACGGGTCCCCGGTTTATGTGTGTGGAGGTGGGAGGAGAAGTGTTTATTATCTTACGGATCCTAATTACGCGAGGCATTTGGCAGTTTTTTTGTAGCGCTTTCCTGTTGAATCCGCGCAGCTGCTCTCTGAGTTAGTAGACTCGTTATGGGTATTGACTGACGGGTGCCGGAGCTTGTAGCAACCACGTTATCTCAAGTGATGCCACGCAGGAGGGGAGCTGGGATCTGAGCTGGGTCTGCCTGGCGCAGGGCAGTGACGCAAGTCTGCTGAGAAGAGCAAGACCCGTAGGTTCTAGGGTCAGCGCTCTTTTTTCGAGGCTCCATTGTCTCTTATTTCGGTTTTAAGAAAGAAGATCTAGTGGAATATTATTCAGCCGTAGAATAAAAAGTGCCGATGCGTGCTACGCCATGATGCTGAGCGCAAGAAGCCAGACACAAAACGTCACAGATTGTATCATTTCACTGATAGAAAACATCAAGAGTGGGCCAATCCATGGAGGCAGAAAGCCATGGTTGCCAGGGCCTGCGGGAAGAGCAGACGGGCCGACTGCTCCGTGAGCCCAGGGTTTCCTTTTGGGGGATGACAGCGTTTTGGAACTAGATAGAGCAGGTAGTTGCACAACACTGTGAATTTGCTAGATGCCACTGGGTTGTACACTTGAAATGGTTAATTTTATGTTAGGTGCCTTGTCCCGCAATAGAGAAACTCCATTTAGGAAGCAGGTCCCCAGCGGCCTGCCGCACCAGGGGAGATGGAGGCCGCTTCTTGCCCTGCTCAGGGCTGGGCCCTTTTCTCATAACCCGATTCTGTCCTGTGAGGTTTCCACCTGAGGGCTGAGCGTTCACCACTCGTCCACGGAAGTGGGGCCCTGGGATGCGCGTGCGAAGGGTCATTGCTGGTGTTCTAACCCCCAGAACTACAGGCTGTTGAGAGCTCTGGCCTTGGAGGCCGGTGAAGCTGGCCGGGCCCCTGCGGGGACCCCAGTTGTGCAACCATCCCAGCCCTTCCAAGCCTCAGCTCCCTCCTCTGCGATGGGGCTACTGTGTTTGCCTCCGAGGAAAGTGGCGGGGGTTAGGGACAGAAGGTGCCATGCCTGACTCATCCACGTGAGCTGCTGGGCTGTCGCAGGGACCCCGTTCCTTGATGGCACAGCAATAGTGCTGGTAAAGATAAGGGTGGTGGTGTGCTCTGTACCCCCAGAGCAAGTGGGGTGCTAAGTAGGGCAGAATGAATAAGCAAGGAGTCTTGAAGGGCCTTCCCAATGGCCACACCCATGACCTCCCCACAAGTGCCCTCTGCCCCCTGGGGCCTGGTGGCCTCTAGACCAGATAACGGGCCCCTGTGGCAGGTCTGGTTTTGCAGTTGATTCCAGCAGGCCACTTCCACGGGCGACAGAAACCCAGGATCTGGCGCTCGCACACCGTCCCTGGGGAAGCTCTCCCAGCCCACAGGCACCGAGGTTCTCCACACAGCAGCTCGTAGGAACCATGGCAGTGACAGCCCCCTCCCTGAAAGACAGAATGCCAGGTGCGAGTGGCCTTGACCTGGGGAAGAAAGCCTCCTCCTCCAAGGGCAGCGTGTTTACTCCAGCCTGGTGTTGGCTCTCAGAACTGCTGCAGCATCCGTAGGACCAAGGGCTGCTGCAGAATAGAGGCCCGCGGCTCTTCCAGGGCTCCCTGACATTTGAGCAACTGTGTGCTATTGTTCTCCGCCTTGAAGATATGGAGCACAAGCTCTTGAGGATGTTTTCTCTATCCTTGTGCTTGGAGGGGGAGGAAAATGTCCTTCTCTCTTGTATGTGAACACCAAGGGCTAATTCACAAAGAAATAGCCCACCCACAACCCTGCAGGGTGACCGGTAGGACTGGTTTGCTGACTCGGGGACAGCTGCAGTGAGCTTTGTCAGGAGCAACGTGGAGCCCTAAGAAAACGTCACTTCCAAGCTCCCTGGCTTCATCCAGCTGAGCACACTGATGCCCACTTGAGAAGCCCAGCCTGGCACCGCTGCCTGAGACAGAGGGGGTGCCAGTCGGGGGGGGGGTTTGGGCCTGGGGGCCGGGGCTTGCCTCAGATCCTGGCTTGTCCAGTGTCTGCGAGTGCAGCTCAAATTCATGTTTAAATCAGGGGTAGCCCCCCTTGTGACTCGAGGCGGCCTGAGGGGAGCTTTTGGGGCGCTGCTAATGTTCTCCTTCTCAGTCTGGGTGCCGGTTACATGGGTATACTCACTTTGAGAAAATCCACCAACAGTGCCCTATATGTTTGTAATTTCAATATATCCCAAAGTCCTGGGGGTAACCATCTTGCTTTGTTACCCCTGTCATGTTACACGGAACAATGGGTTAGACACCCACTTGGTATGTCCCTGAGCTCACCAGGCCGTGAAGAAAGGCTGCACTTGGGCATCAGTGGACTTGGGGCTGATGGAAAGTAGACCAGGTAAGGATGGGTGAGCTCGTGGAGGCTGCTGCAGACAGAGGGCTGGACAGAGCGCAGCTCGGACCCGAGAGACATGAAGTATTGGGAAAGCTGGAAAAGCCCGTGAGTCTGCATTTTATTGCCGTGGGTTGGGGGCTCCAGGCGGCTCTTGCAAAACACTCGACAGCCTGTTTGGGCCGGCGTCACCTGATTTCCAGTCCCCCGTCTTCCAGGGCCTCCGCCCCCCACCTCCCTCCACCCGTTCATGGTCAGACTCTCTATCCGTTTCTGTGCCCCTGTGACTGGGCGCTGTGCCTGAGCTCTCACCTCTGCTGCCTGGTCTTGGTCTCCTGATCCTGTCCTTACCTGTTCCCTGCGCCTCAGTTTCCCTCAGAGTTTCTGTTCTCACCAGTTTCCTAGTATGGGGCTGCTGGCCTACCTGGTAGGTGTCAGAACATGCCAGCCCATGGTCCTGTCTCCATCAGGGCTTCCCTTGCCAGACCTGCTTTCTCTTGCTGCCCAGCTGGCAGTGACAAACTTTAGAGAACCTTCCCTTTTGAGAAGAAAGCCAGCCTGTAGAAACTACACCCTTCTTTTCTTGCTCCATTTTCGATGAAACCAGAGGACAGATGGTCATCATCCTCCACGGTGGGGGGGGGGGGAAGTCTCACCAACAATTAAAATTGAAATGACCAGCATGTAAAAATACATCTCACTAGAATTCCAAAATATAAACTAAATAGCAGCATTTCCTAGCTGCAGCTCAGTGGTAGAGTCCTCTCCTTTTTAGATCAGGCTGAATAGCATCATGAACCCACAAAACTTTCCGTTAAAAGAAGATAAATGATTTCTTTTATGTTGTTTTAAGCAAGGGTGTTCAGGGGCTAATTTACATGACCTCTGCCTTTCTCTGTGGCGGGGCCTTTTGTGCTGTTGTCTTCAGAAGCGTCTCCAGAGGACCCGGACGCCCTCAGCCTCGCTGCTATTTTCGTGTCGGCAGACAAAGGTGTGAACAAAGGCTGCCCTCTACAGATGTGGGGCGCATCCCGCCCAATGAGGCTTTGGGAGGCTCTCAGGATGAGCAGGGGCTTTGGAGAGTATGAACAGACATGCTTCAATTTCGGAAACAAGTGCCCATGAAGGATCACCTTTTATTGGAGAACATACATTAACTTACCCTCTTTTTAAAAACACAACCAGGAAGCAGTGACCTTTCCAATCCCTCTGTGAGCTGTGGTTTTCAGAGAGCATAATAAATACCACTAGATACTGTGGAACAGAAAACATCAGGATTCAACAAATTAAACTTTGTACCACACACCAAAGACACCCAGGCTGGACCTACTTACACAGCCACTGCTATTGTATTATTTTTTTTTCCATCAAGAACTTGACATTCAGAATATTCAAGACATATGACTGCCCTTTCAGACTTCAAATTTTGATTTATTTCCCCATGACGCTGTGTTTATTTAGCCTTGTATTAATGTCGTGCACCAGAAATGTGTTTCCATGAAAATAAAATCTCTTACTTGACTCTTGCTATCAAAATGCAGCACGAATCCCATTAAAGGAATGAAATGTTAGGTTAGGTTTGATGTGGTAATAGCTCTTTATATGTAGAAATCTAGCAGCTAAAATCTATTCTGGTGTGAGTTGCCATCTACCGCTTTGTTTATGAGCAGGGATGAGTCGAGTTATCACGAGCTAGAAATTAAATTAAATTTAAAATTTAGGGAAATAGTAGAAAAAAGAAGCGAGCAGGCCTCCACATGTGTATTGGGGAAATGCTCAAATTTTGATAGTTTGAAGAAAAGCCAGTTTTCCATGATAGAATTCATCCTTATTCCTGCTCACATGGGCACTCGCAGGTCTAGACTGGTTTTCCTGAGTGTTTATTTATGAGCCAGCCCTCCCCTCCCCAGCTAGACTATTTTTAAGCCAAGTATCATTATTTACTTTTAAATTCTCTTGTCTGCTTTTGTTTCTGCACCCGCTTCCTCAGGTTTCCAGACTCCAGACAGAGGATGAAGGACATTGCAGCGTGAGCACACCTCATGACCAAGAGGCCTCCGGGTCGTCCAGCTGACCGAGGAGAAAGGCAAGTCTGTCGCTAAGGGGCAGGTGTCCCCTGGTGGCTGGTACTCAGAGCTCTTTTAGCTCAAACTATCACGGAAAGCTAACCATTTAATATTCCGTGGGAATGAACTCTTGTGTTGGCCAATAGTGAAAGTGAAAATGGTGCTTCAAGCAGAGGGTGTGCCAGGCTTGCGTATCGACTGTCTCATCTTTAATGAGCACGAGGTGATATTTTTAGTCTGCGGCCCTGCACGCCCAGGACGCTACAGCATACAATTATCTCACTGTCAAAAAGGACGCTTCTGCTGAAAACGAAGTCGACTTCTTTGAATATTTAGCCCTTCTTTTAATTGATCTCTTTTTAGATTTCACTTAAGCACATTCCTCATTTTTAGGATGTTCAGAAGTTGAGATACTACAGACACAAGTGTTTATTGGGGTCTAACAAGAAGACGCCTGGCCCCGAGAACAGCCACAGAGGGACAGAGGGTGACCACACGTGGCTCTTCTCAGAGATGGGCTCCACATGGTGAGGGGCCGGGGCCAAAACTGTCCAGATCAGGGTTCAGCTGTCTGGGAAGCACAGGTCAGAAGAGGGTCCCAGGATGCAGGACCCTGAAGGCCAGGCAAGATTCGGAGGCTTCAGGCAGGTGGTCTCCTCAGGCAGAGACCTCTCCCCTGCCTTCCGTTCGTCCCTCTTCCAGTTCATCTGTTAACGTATTTAGCTCTGAGATATCCCTTGTCAACACCCTCTTCCATGTCGCTGTGCAGCCAGCACACCCCTTACCCTCCTGTGGCTCCCCTTCCTCCGTGCTCACCGTCTACTCGCTCTCCAGGTGGCAGGCAGACTTCCAAAACGCCTCCTGCCTTTCCCTATCTCAGACATTCAGGACTTCCCACCGCCTTGAGGGCGAGCCTGAACCTGGAAACCTGATGCCCAGGACCCTTCACCAGGTGGCCTCGCCCCCGCGGGCGGCATCTCTTTTGTGACTATCTCACATCTCCTAGCCCTCAAGCCGTGATGTGGTGTTTTAGCTCCTTAAGAGCCTGATGCTCTTGTCTATTTCTGTGTCTGTTTATCTCTCTCTGTCTTGCCTCTCCAGCTCTGTCTCTCTGTGTCAGTCCTCTGGTTTCTCTCTCTCCTTCTGGCTCCGCACACGCTGTGCCCTCTGTCCAGAGCCCTGTTCTCTCCTTCCTTGCCGCCTGCTTCCTGTTCATCCACTGGAGCTTAGATTAAATATCTCTTCCCTGGGAAGCCTTCCCTGACCCTCTTTGAGACTGACCATCAAAGCATTTCTCCCACTTCATTACATTTATTTAACTGCTTCCCTTGTGAAACTATGTCCTAGAAGTCTGTAAATTGTGAACTTTAAGCCAAATCCTGCCCACTGCCTGTTTCTGTAGACAAGCTCTGCAGGCGCACAGCCACGCCCTTTCTTTTTTGTCTTGTCTGTGGCTGCTCTGCGTGACAGTGGCACAGTGGCAGACTTGAGCAGTTGTCAAAGAGGCACATGGCTCACAAATCCTACAATATTTACTACTGGCCACTAATAGAGTGTGTTTGCTGACCCCGGCTCTAAATGATGAGATCAGAGGCCCTGGGACTAGTCCATCATCACAACCTGGGATAACATCTGACAGAGGCATTCACTGCAGGCTTGCTGAGTGAGTGGATGGATGGGTGGATAGATGGATGTTGAGTGCACAGGCAGACACACGTAACACTGGAAGAAGGTACTGGAGACAGTGGTTACCTTTGCAGAAGGTTTGAGATGTAAACTGCCCTGAGCACTAAGGTTCTGATTGCTGCTGGTGGCAGTGCCGCCCCTACGGGTTACCAGGGATTGACTGCTCCCTACATACCACGTGTGGTGCTTGTGGAGTCGCTCACGTAGTCCTTTCAGCACCCCAACATGGCAGGTCCTGCTGTCATAGTCATGCTACAGAGAAGCACACAGAGGCTGAGAAAGTCTCCCTGAGCTGGTGATGGTCCCACAGCTAAGACGTCATCCGCTGGGAGACGGCGTCTTTAACCAGCACACCTCCAAAGGTACTAGCTCATTTGCCTCTTTGGGAAAGGTGTCTTTCATCGCATTTTGTGTTGATGGAAAGCATATATTCTCTTTGAGCAAGTGGTTAGGTGTCTAGGTGAATGGTTGTTCCGGTAGGAAGTGAGGCTTCTGTATTGAAGTTGGATTTCCCATCAATTCCATTGCAACCACGGGTATAGGAGATGTCTTCAAAATAGTTATATTTGAACTAAAAAAAATGTGAGCCCAAGAATTTGATTGTTAATTTAAGAAAGGATTTTGTAAAATCAGGAACTGCATGGGAGGGACTGGTAAAAATCACCGTGTCCGAACAGCTTTAATAGCAAGGCAACCATCACAAACATCAGCAGCAAAGCTGAGAGGCTCTCCTGTGTGTCAAGGATCTGATGGGTGGCAGTAGGTTCCAGGTGCCTGGGACATGTGAGCTTCACACTGGGTCATGAACAGACAGGTATTTCAGCATAGTGTCTGTAGTGCTCAGGATAAATATTATTTTCCACAGTGAGGTGTGGTATAGAGTAATGTTTGTGATTTTGGCCTTCTTATAACTACTGACCTCTCAAAGTTGGAATTGCATTTTTATTCATTTATATCCAGTACTTGGCATTGTAAGAGATTATATTTTTGGCCTTTTTTTGTTTTTTGCTTAATGAGTTACTGACCCTAAAACAGATCCATAGACGGAAGGAGGCTTGAACATACAATGAAAAGTCAGAGAAAACTTATATTTCTAAAATTTGATGAAGTAGTTGGGGAAAGCAATATGCATAAATTGGGAAGCAGCTTGTTTGAGTGAATGAAGAAATTGTCCATCCAAATGGCAAAATTATATGTGCTTAGTGTCATGGCCAAGTTAGAAGTGACTGAATTGAACATTTATGGTAAAATCTTCAATGTATATCTTGATATGATTCTGTTAAAAGTTTAACTATTTGAATTGTTAATCAAAAATATACAAACAAACAAAAAAAGCCCAGGACCACATGGCTGTACTTGTGAATTCTATTATAACAAACGTTTAAAGAAGAACCACATGAATTTTTCTTAAACTCTTCCAAAAATAGAAGAGGAATAAGTACTTCCTAATGTATTCTATGAGGCCAGCATTACCCTGATACCAAAGTCATAGTCAAAAACATAAAAAGAAAAGGAAAATACAAACCAATGTCTTATGAATAAAGACACAAAAATCCTCAACAAAACACTAGCAAATCAAAGTCAGTAACATATTGAAAGGAATACCAGCATACACCATGACCAAACAGGGTTCATTCCAGGAATGCAAGGATAGTTTGATGGGCTAAAATCAGTCATTGTAACACACGACATTAATAGAATGAAGGTAAAAAACATGATGTACTCAACAGATGCAGAAAAAGTAAATTTGATGAAATTTAGCACCCTTTCAAGGTAAAACTAAACAAAACAGAAAACTAAACAAACTAGATATAAAGGGAACTTCCTCAACATGATAAGCAGCACTTATGAAAAGCTCATAATTAATCACGTCACATTTAATGATGGAAAGTTCATCCTGAGATTAAGAGCAAAACAAGAATACTCATTTTCACCATTTTTTCAGCATTGTTCTAGTCCAGGGGTCGGCAAACTTTTGAGATGGAAGAGCCGCCAGGGGTCAGCAAACTGTGGCTCGTGAGCCACATGTGACTCTTTGGGTACGTGCCTGTGTCTCTGAAGTAAAATTGAAAATGAAAATAAAACTATCATAATTTCATTTATAAAATTTTTAAAGGATATTATTCACATAATGGTGATTATGTAAAAATATGTTTATGGCTCTCGAATAATTTTTAAATTGTTGTGAGGGACAGGATTGGCTCTTCCAGGGGTCGGCAAGCTTTTGAGATGGAATGTACCCAAAGAGCCACATGTGGCTCGCGAGCCGCAGTTTGCCGACCCCTGTTCTAGTCAGAACAATTAGGTAAGAAAAATAAATAAAAAGACATCCAAATTGTAAAGGGAAGAGTAAAACTGTCTATATTCCTAGATGATATAATCATTGATGTTTCTATCACTAGCAATGAACTGTCTGAAAAGAAATTAAGAAAATAATTCCATTTACAACAGCATCAAAAACAATAAAATACTTAGGGAAAAAATTCACCAAGGAGATGCAATACATATATATTGAAAACTACAAAATATTCCTGCAAAAAAATTAAAGAAGATGCAAGTATATAGAGAGGTACCCTGTGTTCATGGGGTGGAAGGCTTAATATTGTTAAGATGGCAGTGCTCCCCAAACAATCCATAGATTCCTTTCAATCCCTGTCAAAATCCCAGTGGCTTTTTGTAAAAATAGAACAGCTGAACTTATAGTTCCTAAGAAAGTTCAAGAAGCATAAAATAGCCAACTCTGTCTCAAAATGGAAGAACAAAGTTGAGGATTTCCACTGTCTTATTTCAACAGTTACTGTAATGCTGAAGTAATGAAAACATGGTGGCATCGGCATGATATAGCTGTATGGATAGCTGGAATAAAACTGAGCCTACAGGGGGGAAAGCCTACATCTATCTGTGGTCAATTTAGTTTCAATGAGAGTTCTAAGATCATTCAAAGGGGGACAAATAGTCTTTTTTTTTTTTTTTTTAGCTGAGCCATCCTGCTACCTGTTGGTAGCTCAGCGGCTGCTCAGCTCGGGCTGGACTTGAACCGCTGTTGCTCAGAGCTCAAACTCTTGAGTGAGCTCTTAACCAACTGAGCCACTCGGCCAGCCCGACAAATAGTCTTTTAAACAAATAGTGCTGTGACAACTGGATAGCACATGCAAGAGAATGAAGTGTGACCCCTACCTCACACCATACGTGAATATTAACTCAAAATGGTTCAGAGAACTAAATCTAAGAGATAAAACATTGCTGAAAGAAGGTAAGGAGGAGCTACATAAATAGAAAGACATTCTGTGTTTATGGTTTGGAAGACTATTGTTAAGATAGATTTTTAAACTCTTTGAAGAAAACGGGTAAATTTTTATAACTTTAGATTTGGAAATAATTTCTTAGATGTGACACCAAAGGTATGAGCAACAAAAAGCATAAAATAGAGGAAATTTTCTGCACCAAACAGCACTATTCAGAATGAAAAGATAATCCATAAAAAGTGGGGTAAATGTACAAATCATATATTGGGTTGTCGGAAAAGTCATGACGCATTTTTGCAATGAAAAACAGAAAAAATACATCATGACTTTTCTGACAACCCAATATGATAAGGGCCTCGTATCCAGAATACACAGAGCACTTACAACTCAACAACAAGAAGACTTAAAGACCGATTAAAAATGGGAAAGAGCTTGAATAAATATTTTTCCAGAGAAAATATACAAGTGGCCAAAAAGCACATGAAAAGATGCTCAACATCAAGAGTATTTGGGAAAAGCACCAAAACCACAGGAGATAATACCACTTTGCACCTGCTCTGGACAGGGAGTGAATGCTTCACACATGGGATTTCCTCTTGGGGTGATGAAGCAGCTCTGGAACTGTACAGCAGTGATGGTCGCACGACCATGGGAAGGCATGAAATGCCACTGTATCGCACACTTTAAGGTGGTTAAAATGATAAATTTTATGTTTTGTGTATTTTACTGCAATAAAAAAGCTTAGCTATTACTGCCAGTTTCTCTTAGCAACAAAATCAAATTTTATTGTACAGCTTGGCCATTTTATAATATTTGAAGTGCCTTTTTTTCTGATTAGAAAAGCAATATTTGTTTACTATTGAAGGTTTCAGATACACAGAAGCACTAAGGGAAAAACAGAATGTACCCGTATTCCTACCACCAATATGTAGCCAGAGTGAATTTTTTAATGTCAGCCCTTCCAGCCATTTTTATTGTGTGCATATGGGTGTGTACACACAATCACAGTTGTTATTTTATAATTGTTTCTTTAAAAACGGTTACAATGCAGTGTATACTGTGGGTTTGATGGTAACCCATGGGGAGTTCAGGTGGCTGCAGCTGTTTTTCCTCATCCTACATCGGGAGCATTCTCCCACTGTCATTCCACGTCCCCACATCACGTTAAATGACTGGGCAGTATCCACCTTACAGTTGCAACACAATTGATTTAGCCAATTTCTATTGTTGGATGGATCCGAACACTTCAGAGTTGGAATGCACTATAGACATGATTGCTTCCAACTTCTTTCTTTCCCAAGCTTGATAGCTGCATGGCACACAAAACCCATTCAACGTTTTGAAAACAGAGTTAATTTTTCACTTTCCAGCTGGATTGAGGTGCCGCGAGCTTTGGAGTCAGCACTCAGAAGCCTAAGTGATGGCAGCAGTGGAGAGGTACAGCAGGGAGAACGAGCCAGGTGTGGGCTAGTGCCCAAAGCATCAATATTCTCTCCTGAATGGCTTTGTTTTCCTGAAAAATAGACATGGCAGACCACAAAACAGGTTCCATTGGATGTGTCGATGGCAGTTCCATCATGCGGAAAGGGTGAAGCCCTGAGAGAGAAGTGAATGGGTAGAGCGTGGGCTGCAGCGTCCCCGTCTCCCATATTCAGGCAGCACTTGAGTTCACAGGACGGGAGCTCCCCGTCACCTGTCACTGGCGCATGCTGTCCCAAGCTTCCTGTTGGGTTTCCGAGGGCCTGGGAGCGGGCACGGGAGCTGCTGGTTCTTCACTCGCTCATATCAGTTGCAGGTCGGCATCAGAGACACGTGGATGTTATCGAATGACGTCTGTACACCCAGATGACTTGCCCCAGGGTAAAAATAAACATGTTAGTTCCTCAAGGTCTGTAAGAAACAGTGTATGTTTTGGATGTTGGAAAATGAGTGAAGCAGGTGTGTGGGTTTCCTAAGACGTCCCCTCATGATAAGCAAGGCTTTCCATAGGGCCATTGACCTTTGCTTGTCAGGAGCTCATGTCCGCGGGGGTGACCGCTCAGTGACTCCCTCTGTGGCTTACAGCGCACTTGAGGCTGTGTTGGGTCGGTTAGAGTACCTCGTGTGAAGCGTGGCTTTTAAGTCCAGGTCAGACTGGTTTTAAGAAAGATAATTCCTTGACCTTTGTTTTTTTCCTTTTGTGCCGAATGAATTTTTCTTATTGCGTTGCCGGAAGTTTTCCGTATCAGGCACCAGCTCTTTTCCTGATGGATACGTTACAAGTTTCTTCCCATTAAACTCTGTTCTTGGGGTGCAGACACTTAAAAATTTTGTGCAGTCAGATACGTGTTTCTTTCCTTCATGTTTTCTGCACTTTCTGGTTTAAACAGCAAGGCCTCCCCTCCCAGCATTAGGATCAGGTGTTAATGTCTCTTTGCATTGTCTCCCTAAGTCTCCATGTGCCCCCTTCTGTTTAGCTCTCTTACCCTTCCCGAATTTCATCTGTGTGCGTGGTGCAAGGCAGGGGTACGAGGAATCCTATTTCAAGGCCCCCAGTTCTGTCACCTGCCGTTCTCCAGTAACAGGGGGTCCTCAGAATGCACTTTCTCCCCTTGGAAATTAAACAGACGCAAGCCCCACTTGCCGACAGTGGTGAAGCTGCATGGACTCCTGAGGTCTTTCTCCTTATCCTGGCCAACACAAAACCTGGATGTGCATTTTTGTGGCTGCTCGGATTCCTTTCTAAGACAGGGCATTGTAAGGTCACTCACAGGTGTAGGCAATGCCGTCCCCTGGCTCATGCTGGTGACAGGAGGGCTCCTTATTGCCCAGTAAGTCTCGACAAATGTGATGAGCTTTTCAGAGTGAATAGAGACGTGTAAGCTGTGAGGTCAAAACCCCCAATGCAGATTATTGTCTTAAGAAAGCCTGCTTCCGTGTGACTGGCCCGGGAGCGGGGTGGGGGTTTGCACGTGGTCAGTGGGGAACAGGAGAACCCTGGGCAGGCGAGGCCTTGAGGGTGGAGCTTGGAAACCCACGGGCTCCTGCTTTGCAGAGAGGCGTGTGATCAGACCCTCAGGTCCTGGCCCCACCCTTCCTCTCCGCTCATAATTTCCCCGATGAGGGACAGATTTTCCTTTACCCACCAAAGGCTCAAGTTCAGACTTGCATCTGGGACACCATGTCCCCTCTTTCTGTACCAGACCACAGATAACAGGCAGACAGCATCTTATGCCACGTCAGAGCCAGCACACATGAATCAGAATGAAGAAAAAAGGCTCTGGGTGATGGCGACCCAAAGAAGACGGGGCTATTCCAGCAGAACTAGACATCACTGTAGCTTGAACTCAGTCTTTTCCTTGCCCTTGAGTGTCTTCTACCAGCATATCTTGACCTCTGGGTGGAGGCGTCATCACCCAGAAACTCGGCGGTTGTTCCGAGCGCCTTTCTTCCCAACCCAGTAGCATGGGCAGAGCCGGTGAAGGACGCAAGGTGGCTCACAAGGACAGGCTGGCCCATCCAGCCCCATGTCCCATGGTGAACCAGGCAAACAGGGAAGCCCAGAGGACGCCGTTGCGTAGCTGCGTGCTGTGTTTTCATTTCTCTCTGATGCACTAACCTAACAAGCATGAAGCTCTGTGCCCAGAGAGCACACGGACTTTCCTGGAAAATTTGGGAGCTATTTCTATCTATTGGGATTTCTAGGACCTTGTGAAATACAGGGGAAGCTGAGTTTTTATAAAGCCCAATCCTCCTGGCTGGGTTAGTCTTCTGACCCTCTTGAGATGTGCTCCCCCTTAACTTCACCGTGAGCGTGAGGCCCGTGCTGGCCACACTGGTACCTGGAAAGCAAGAGGGAAGGAGATAGAACCAGCCTGACTACTTGTCTCACAGTCTCCTTTACGCCTTTATCAGCGGGCGGCCAGATGGAGAAGACCAAACACAGTTGGGCCAGGAAGCTCTGTGACTGTCCAGGGTCCTGGATTTCGGGTTTTGCCAAGTGAGAGATTGGCCCACACTCAGGTGTGGAGCGTGGAGGTGGAATTCCAGGGTTCCTGGTTCTTCTTGTCTTGCAAAAGGGAAAGACCATGTGTCCTGGCAAAGCTACAGACAACTTCTGGGAATGGGGCTTGGCGCTTCACAGCTCCGGGCACCTGAACGGCCACTTCGTTATCATGACACCCAACCCTGCACCTTTCTCTTTTCCAAATTAAGAATCTCCCATGAATCCAAATCTATAATGAGGTATAAAGGAAAACTCCACCTGCTTACCGCATGACGGTCTCCACAAAGAAAGTTGGAGAAAAGAGGGCTTAGGTTGGCTGGGGACGCGCTGGTTTGCATTTGGCGCCTCCACCCTGGTCGTCGGGCACATCGCCATCAGGAGCAGATGGGCCTGGGAGCTGGAGCGGCCAAGAGGCTGTGCTTCTGCGTCCAGAGTGTTCGCGCACGAGCGAGTCTCTGGTTCACAATGTCAAATGGTTTCTCCTTCCACGGCCTCAGCCCCCGTGGCGAAGTCAGGGCTCTCTCGCTCGGTTTCAGAATCTACACAGCGGAGCCTCTGGCCAGGAAGCCCACTCTGAGAGCCAAGTGAAGGTTCTACAAGGTGTGTGGACAGCTGTCCACACAGGAAGCCTGTCTGTCAGGGACTCTGGAGAAGCCCTTTGGCTGAGCTTGCTGGACGTGGCTCTGGGAGACAGCGACATTTCCCCCGGAGGCTGAGTGACAGGGAGCTGCTCCCTGCCTGGGCTGCAGCCCAGATGCTTCGCCAGAGCCAAGCTACACTATTTAGCAGACCCGGAGCACAAACTAACATCACGGGTGAGGGCATCCACGCCAAGGGCGTTGGCGGCAGCAGCCAACATCCGCTGAGCACTCCCCGCTCAGCGGGCCACGTGCTCCGGCTGCTGTAACTGGCAGGGACACTGTCAATCTTGAAAGCAGCCCTGGGGGCCTCTGCTGTATCGTGCCTGGTTGCTAGATGACACCGAGGCTCAGAGAGGCCAGGCCACTTGCCCTGAGTCACACAGAAGGAAAGGAGGCAGGGCTCTAAGCAAGGCAGTCTGAGCTCAGAACTAGCTTGTGAATAAAGATGATATTCATTACATTCTTTAAAAAAATCAGCAAAGACAGGGAGAAAACAGAGACACCCCTCTTGTCCGTACTCTTTCAGTTTCACCTCTCCCCAGCCCGGCCCTCCCGCCAGCAGCCCTGACCTCACGGCAGCCAGACAGAACTTTCTTTACCAACTGCTGTATGTTGACCTGCTGCTCAGCCCTGGGAAACTGTTTTCTTTTATTCCCTATAACTGCTCTTGGTAAAAAGCCCTAGAAGATGATGCTTATCCTGATCCATGTCTGCCCCAAACATCTGGTTTCTCCTCCCCTGGGGTCCAGCTCACACCTTCTGTTCCTCTTCCTACTCGGCGTTGGTCTTCAGGCTGGAAATCCCCCCCGTGCCCTGTAACTTCCCAGCTGATAGCCCTACAGGTGAGTGGGAGGCTGAATAGGCGCGGTGTGCGTATTGAAAACCCACAGATGAGAGAAAATGACAGCCAGTTCTCCACAAATGTGACAGAGACCTGCCTCCTCCTGCACCTTGAGCCTCACCGGATGGCGTGTTGTTTTCACAATAACAAGTTAGATACAAAACAGGAGTGTGCATGCGTGTGTGTACGTGAGTGTGTGTGTGCGCGTGTGTGTGAGCGTACATGTGTGTTCGTGTGTGTGAGCGTGCATGTGTGTGTGTGCATGTGTGTTCGTGTGTGTGAGCGTGCATGTGTGTGCGTGTGTGTGC
>NW_017731382.1:2430120-2480745 GCF_001890085.2 Hipposideros armiger | reverse complement strand
GCATGTGTGCACGTGTGTGTGAGCGTGCGTGTGTGCGCGTGTGTGTGTGCATGTGTGTGCGCAAGTGCAGCTTCCTGATTATTCAGATGCAAAACATGAAAATACTCAGTTTGGGCTGTAAAGTCTCTTTTTTTACTTATCTAGCGTTATTTCCTCGAGTCCCCCACTTACAGCCTGCAGGTGCAGGAAAACCCCAACCCTGGCCCCTACTCAGCAGGGTGTTCTTTGTGAAAAGGGTGCAGACATTTCCTTCCCAAAGGTTACATGCTGATTTGCATGCTATTTGCATGTATTTAGCATATCGATTGCTCATTTCCAGTCAAAATACTGAACACCCAACCTCCAGGGCTGCCCTCTTGTTCTGTTCTCACCTCTCCAACATGGACAGCAGACAGAGCTTTCCTACCTCACACCAACGTAATATTGGGGGGCTCCACCTGGAGGTGGGGTGCTCTTCTTACAGGGTGATGGTGAGTACCAAGGACCAAAGGAGCCTTCTGTTTTGTTTTGGAAGGTCCAGTCATTAGTTTCAGGAAAGCCCGTCGCCTGTCAGCTCAGGCTGCCATGATAAAATACCGTGGATACGTTGGGAGGCTCAACATTCAAGAGGCGGGTAACCCATAAGCAGAGCTGGTTTCTGGTGAGACGCCCCCTCCTGGCCTGTAGGTGGCCATCTTCTGCCTCTGTCCTCACATGGCCTTTCTCTGTGTGTGCGTTCCTGGTGTGTCTGCCTCTTCTTACAAGGACACCAGTCTCACTGGATCCGGGCACCACCCATGTGACCTCATTAACCAATCTAATAAGGCTCTGTCCCCAAATCCAGTGTTACTGGGGATCAGGGCTTCAGCCTGTGAACTTTCGTTGGGGGGGACACAGTTCAGTCCACGCCCCCCACGGCACTGTACTTGTGTGTGATGTGAGGGCAGGTGTCGGTACCCTTGTTTTTCTTACTCCAGCGGGAGGAAGGGTTGTGTGCTCAGGAGGCTCAAGTCCCAGAGGCCGAGTGTGAAGTGCCCTGTGATCCTGTCCTGAGTCCTCACATCCATCCGAGTTTCCTCTCCATCCGTCTCAAGCTCATGGCCTGCCCATGTCTGCGGAGGCGGCCTAAGGGAGGGCTGCCTTCACCTGGCTCCAGGTTCACCTATGTGTATCAGGCCATCGACCTGCTCACACGTCACCCAGATGTGGTGGTTTCGCTCGCTTGGTAATTTTTGTATGCAGCTGCTCCACCCAACCTTCCTTGGGGTCCCCCGTTTGCCGTGTAATAAGTGGGGGGACATTTAAACCAGCCAGTTTAGCTTAGTCTCAAGAAATAATTGATGTTCTCAGCTGAGGATGGTGATGATCGGTCTTCATGTGCAGATTCGGACGTGCGGTTTGTCCTTTCCTTTGTCGCTTTCCGCAGGAGAGACTGGGTGCAGAGGTGTGGGTGGGGACAGAGGGAGCCCGGGGTCTGCAGCGATGCCCCCTGTCACCTTGTTGTCTGAGGATGCCTTGCCTAACCTCGGGGTGTATGCACCCCCTTCAAATGCCAATTTCTTCCTCAGAGCCTCTCAGGCATCTGGGACCCACGTGTCTTGTTATAAATCTTACAGGAGTGGGGTGATGCTTGAGGGACAGGGGACCTTCCCCCAGTCCTCCTTGACTAAGTGATGCCTTCCTTGATTGGTGGCATTTGGAAAAGGAGAGCTAATGAGGCTCCCTGGAGAAGTGAGAATACTCCATTAGAAGCCGTCAGTATTTAAAGCTCCCCTGGACTCCCGGGCCTCCTCTGCACTCACAGCGTTTTGAAGTAGCTCAGCTGACTTGAACCAGAGATTAAACGCTGGACTTCAAGTGCTGTTCACGCTTTATTTGAGATTAGGAAGGCCCCTCCTTAGCCTGTTCGCTCAA
Organism: Hipposideros armiger; assembly: GCF_001890085.2. Taxonomy (NCBI): domain Eukaryota; kingdom Metazoa; phylum Chordata; class Mammalia; order Chiroptera; family Hipposideridae; genus Hipposideros; species Hipposideros armiger. The sequence continues at coordinate 2,478,852 of NW_017731382.1, read as the reverse complement.
GGCGCCTGCTCTTAGAATGGAATGCGAACGGCTTCGGGGGGGGGCTCTGAGGAGCTCTCGCCTTCTCTCCGGGCGTGAGAGCGAACTCGGAAGCACCGCCAGCGCCCAGCCCCGCTCCCCGCAGTCCATCAGGCACAGGCCGCGAGTCTGCAGCGTCTCACTACAAATTCAGCAGGAAGGCAGCAACCGCATGATGATAAAAAAAAAAAATGAAAAAGAGAGAGAAATGGAGCTGCTGGAACAAAAGCCAGCCAGGAATTTGCTCCCTGCGCGATCTGTGGTGATTTAGCACTTGCGCCGTCATCCCTGTGACTGCGGGAACCCCGCCTTAGCTCATTCCCTTTGTAACGCAGCCGGCCCTGGGTTGGCCCTCCTCTTCTGGGCTTGTGAGCAAATCTATGTAATTTGGATGTAACACAGCCAGGAGGGCGATTTCTCCAGATGGCAATTTAAGCAACAGATCAAGAGACGGATTAAGCACCTCCTTCCCTCTAATCCTAGGAGATCTGCGGGGAGCAGGGGTCCTGCCTCCATCCTGGGTCCAGGGGAAACTCAGCCAACACACGGCCTCTGATTGGCTGCTGGCATTCCAGCCTCCTTCATTTGCATGGTAATGACCCAATTAGTTAATGCTGCTCTTCGGTTGAGTGAGCCCGTTGGGGGGAATAGTGGGTGGGATCTCAAGGCTGTAATAAGGGATTCTACTCCTTGGGAAGCTTCTGATAGGTGTTTGTCCACAAAACTTACCGCAATTTTGAATATGAATCAGGATGACAACAGCACCAATCTAAGACAATAAATACAACGTCTCCACAGCAGGCTCGGGATAACTGAGGAAGGACTGACAGGAAACCAAGCCGCGGTCTACGTGCCTTCCGAGCCAGGTCTCACGAGCGGCACTTGCGCTGGGGGTGCTGTCTTAGCCGGAGGCCACAGGCTGGACTTGGGGTCTGTGCGGCCCTGCAAGTGGAACTCTGAGGCCGGCCGGCGTGTGTGTTTCTCGGAGAAACAGACCCTTACTTGTTCACCAGACTCTTTACTGAAGGGGCCAGTGGTCCCCATGTCTTAGGGGACACAACAAGTTTAAAAGATGAATCAGGGGTGGAGTGAAGACCACAGGAGGAGAAATGTCACCAGACCTAGGCCTTGGAGATGCAAACCCATCATGTGTGAGAGGAAGGGGACAACAAGTCACATGTGACAGGCTGGACATACTAGAGAAGTGATGAGTGCTGGCTCCAGAGCCAGTGCTGTATCCGAACCCTGATTCTGCCATCTGCTGTGTGACCTTAGGCAAGTTTCTCAACCTCTCTGTTCTGTGCCTCAGCTTCCTTATCTGCAAAATGGGAATGTAACAGCATGCACCTCATAGGGAGGCTTTGAAAACTGAGGCAGTCGACAGAGTTTTGCACAGACCCTGGCACCCCGTAAAGGCAGCTGTGGCTCCCGGCTACTTTCTGCCACTGCGAAAGCTGTGGTCACCAGCCTCGTCCGAGATCTTGTGAGCTGCACGTTTCTAAGAGCTTCCGCATTAGTTAACGGATGATGGAGCGTGTGGCAAAGAGCTTGGCACGCAGTGAGCAGAGCAGATATGCAGGGATGTCGGCTCAGGTCCATTTGTCTTTCCGTCAAGCACAGCCTCCCGGTGAAAGAAGCACCCCGGGCGCCTGGAGGAGCCCAGATTCCAGATCTGATGAAGGCTGCAGTTCTATAAATTCCCTCCCTCTTTTGTGCTGATGGCAACGACTTTTATGTGTATTTTCATTGTCTTTCTCCTGAGAGATAAATTTTGTGGCCTGCCACTGAATCTGCCTCCCCAAATGTAGCTTGGAGATTTTATTTGAGATAAACTATCAAGTGAATAAAGATAGATACTATATTTTAATCTGGGAACATTCCATTTGGAACCTTTTTTTTTTTTAAAGTCAACATTAGTGGTGCTATCATTCAAAGGATATGGACGTTTGGGGGAAATTTACGTTTGACTGTGACTGTGAACCTTTGCCAGCCCTGGGTAATATTCTCTTTCTCTCTGAAAATGACAGTGGTTACCAGTATAACACATGATCCCGGATGGCAGTCCCCAGACCGGGAACCGTTTCCACGTGTTGCCAGGCCCCCGGGACAAGCGGTGACGCTGACGCCCTCCCGTGGGTGTGCCCTTGCCCCACTCGGGATAATTATGGACCTCCGACGAATAAAGGAGGCCCCCTGGGTAATGTTTTGGTGTTGAACTTCACAGAGATGAGAAAACTCAGGCTCAGTTGCCTGGGCTCCTAAGATCCCTCAGATCTTGTCCGGTTTTAGAACCAGCAGAGAGGACAGTGAGCCTGGAGCCCGAGGGTGCATGAAACTGTGGTTGCCTTGGGCTGTTGCCCAAATGGAAACCAACCTGCCTTTTCTTACAAGAAGAACGATGCACAAAACCAAGCCCTGTTGTTTCTGGTCCAGAGACCCCGGAGCTTCCATCGGTGAGCGTGATTCCATGGGCTCACATCGTCCCCTTGGGTCAGGGGCTGCACCCCAGCACCCTAAGAATGGAAGCCTGGTCAGCCAGCCCAGCCGCAAGCGCCCTGGACCCCCACATGGACTGTGGGCATCGGCTGATTTCAACACACTAAACAGCATTCCTCTTACACAGTGATGTGATGTGTAACCCATCTGTCCACCCACAGCCTGAAGTGGGAACGGCTCCTGCAGACGTGGAAAGTGACCCACACTGCACCTGAAATCATGCTTTTCCAGGAAGTGAGGCGATGCATGGCCTCCGTGTCTCCGGCCTTTCGGTGGCCTCTCAGTTCTCCATGGTAACGGTGGGGGTGGTGAGGCGAGGCTCAGAGGAGACCACAGCAGACACTGTTGTATTTATGGAAACTTTGCAGGACTCTTCCTCCCGGAGCCTCCCAGCAGACGGCCATTCTGTGATGTGCTCAAACATACACTGTTTTCTGTGAGTCTCTGTCATCCCCACAAATGGTTGAAACCAACAAAGGATTCCAGCTTGCTAGAATTCAATCTGTAAAATGGATTAATTTGCACCTTGTTAGAACATAGAAACAAATTCAAGTTCACACAGCAGGGGGGCGAGGAGCAGAGGGACTTACTAGCAGAAGAAAGACTTGGACAGAAAATGTATTTTGAAAGCGTGGAGTTGCACTCATAGATACGGCAATAAAGAAAATGGGAATTCTGGAAACAGGTATTGGTTCACGTTATTCACAAGCCGGGGCCAACACTGGGGCCTGTTAAGGAATAAATACAACTCAGCTTTGACCTTGAAGGCACTTGTGATTGACAGGGAGCAGGTGTGCCAATAACTAAAGGTGAGGGAGCTGCCTGGTCACGCTGCGGGGCGAGAGCCCCTGAGTGGGAGCGGCAGGAAGGAGGCCAGGAAGATGGGGCCCCAGAGAGGGACGGAGGCACCTCTGGGCGGGGAGGGTCACCCTGTGGAATGCCACCTTGGGCCTGAGCAGGCACCCACGGGAATGGGCTGCTGGCGCCGAGAGGAACCCCCGCTGCCCTCAGAAACTGGCTGTGGGACATCTTGTAGGTCACACGCTAGGGACAGCAATCCAGAGAGGTAGCTCCTTTCTGTAAACATGCGGCCAGGCTCCTGAAGGCCTTGCTTCAAGGGGAGTGTCATGGCAGGGACTCAACTTTGCTGGGTATGGAATTCGGCCAGAGTGCGGCCATGTGAAGCCACCTGAGTGACACAGGGAAGGTTTGCTCTTCTGGTCGCCTCAGTGGTGCTTGTTTGCCCTCGGAGTGGCTCTCTGAACTTTCAGTCAATCATTCTCTGAAATAAAGCAGCGAAGCCCTGTGAGAATAGTTCTAGAAAAGCAAAGCCTGAAGCCTCGCCCCGTCGCACTGTGTTCTCCTCCCAAATCCTGGCTCCTCAGACCTGTAATCTGAGTTTAGGAAGCAGAGGAAGGACTGCTAATTAAAAGTGGGACGCCAGTCGGTTTGGTGAGGAGTTCTGAGCATCTCCGTGGCTCTCAGTAGCGCTTAATTGTTACTGTTCTCAATATTGTGACAGAATCATGGCCTGCGCCGGGCTCTCTTTGATGTGCTGCTGGGATGCTGGCGTTGCTTTTGCCAAGGCTGAAAATCCTGGGTGTCTTCAGATGTTTTATTTCTCTTGGAAAAAGGCTCTGATGGGGCCGGTACAAAGAGAATATTTTATGCTTGTGTGAGAGGATGCCAAGAAATATATAAGAACAACAACAACAACCAAAAATCCACCATCACACTCGCTCCTTAAGTTTACTGACAGCCTGTCACCATGAAATAAAACATTGATACTCACTTTGTGGACTTAATTTAAAATAACTTCGTCGAAGGAAGCAGGCACTTACTTTGAACCGCCTACAGCCTGAACCCAGACTCGACGCCGAGTGTGCAGAGCCCGGCGGGCACGGCCGCCTGCCCGCCTTGTGTCTGCCCCCTTCACTGCCCCAGCACGGCCTCCATCCTGTGCTGCCCTCGGCCTGGAGGTCCCCATGGCCCTGGGCAGCTGGCCACACCTCTGAGTCCAAGCGGTGGCCGGGCGTGGGGGCGCAGGTCAGACACCTGTGGGCGTGCCTGGGCACTAGCGACAGGGCCCCTCGAGTGTTGGCACAAGGAGAGCCGCGTGCGCTCTTCCTGGGGGTGGTGCTGTGTGTTGGGGGCTTGGAGATGCCACCACCATCCAGCTGGAGGAGGAAGCCAGCCCGGGGGACTGTGGGGACAGCCAGCGTCGCAGATGAGGGCCACTCAGAAGCGTGCCCTCCTGCTGGGCTCCCAGGAGGGTGAGCCAGATACTCCCCTTTGTGTTGCAGCCACGTTGAGCTGGGGGCTCCATTTATAGCCCAGAGAGCCCCACAGAAGCCGAGAGCTTTAGGGACGGTGCTTATCATTCACATGGGAGCTGGGGTCCCAGCAACTCAGAGGAGCAGGGTCAGCTGGTTTTGGCCTCTGAGGCCCTTGGGTGGCGTCTTTTGCCGAAGGAAGCATCTCCTGCTGCTGGAATAGGCGCCAGGCCCACCTGGGTGTCCCCGTCCTGCCCAGGAGAATGGCCTCTGGGACTGCAGCCCTCTCGTCTCCACCCCCAGCCTGGAGGTCCTGCAGATGCGTCAGCAGAGAGCACCAACCACAGAGACAGAGGGTCTGCTGCTTCACCTTCTCCTTAGGGTTTCAGAGCCACCTTAGTGGTCATCACGACGACAGCCGCAGTGGCCCGATCGAGTGCCTAGGGTGCCAGACGCCATGACAGCCTTTCACATCTCCCCACCGTGCTCTCCTCAGACAACCCTGGGACGTGGGCACCTTGACTCCCTGCTGTGTGAATGAGGGTCCCAGGCCTCAAGTGGCAGAGGCAGGACCGCCACCTGGGTATGCCGGCCGCGCTCCCCATGCACCGTCACAGCAGCTGCTCTGCTCCCATAGACCCTGCGCCCAGCCTGGCTGCGTGTGGGCACAGCGCCGAGGGCCGGAGGTCGGCCCGTTGGTGCGGCAGCCGTGGCCAGATGCCGCCCGGTCTGGGGAGGCGGGCAGTGCGAAGCCTGTCCTGCACCCTGTCGCTTCTTCAGTGTCATGAGCAGCTTTAAACTCCATTTAGTGGGTGTTGGCCCCGATCAGCAGGGTCAGGGCACCCAGGAAGCACCTGGTGCTCCGGAGATGGCCGGCTTGATGACTGAAGAACAGCCAGGCCCTCCTTTCTGTGAGGTGTCACGTGCCATCAGAGTGGTGTCCTCGCCCTGCGGCGTCTCGCTCAGTCCCTTTATCACCCTCCTAAGGAGACATCATCATCTCCAGGTTACGACTGACATGCTAATGACCAGACAGGTTAAGGGGCAGTCCAGGGTCACAGAGCTTGAATCTCGTAGGCTCAGCAGCGGAACCCAGACCTGCCAGGCCGCCTGGACACTCGCCTGCTCCTGCACCCGAGGTCCTTTCATAATTCGCTCGTGCAGCGAAAGAGCCATGAGGACCCACTTTGCCTGGCAGGTTAGGACCACCCATGCCCAGGGTCTCCGTGCCTTCACCTCCCCCGCCTTGTCCTTCCTCGGCCTGAGACGCTGAAGCTGACAAAGCTTGTTACTCTCCCCAGAAAAATAGTGACCTCAGAGCACAGGGCAACCCCAACCCCTGTGCTAGCAAGATGGGGGGAAAGAGAACCTCCATGTGGGGACACAGACACAGGTGGTCACTGCTCTGCCGTCACCCGGCTTCTCATCACAACGCGTTCGCAAAAGGCATTTAAATTCCAACGTGGGTGTTTGCAAAGTAAACAAATGTGAGTGTTGCTCCGTGAAAGACGGGGGTTCCACACCCGGTCACCTGAAGCTTAACCCCAGCCTCGCCCGCGGCAATGACACAGCAGCCAGCGAACTCCCCTGCCACCAGCAGCCGCTCATTACCTGTAATTCCCATCATACAACTTTCTTCTTTGATCTGTCCCAGAATTCATCCTGGAGAAATTCAACGGAATGAGTGATCATTCTCCCCAACCACTTGAATGCTGCTTTGAATACAAAATGTGGCTACATGTGTGTATTATTTATGAAAAATCGATTGCCGTAAATCTCAGTATTCTTTTCATGCTCTGAGTATGTGGTCGTAATACCTCCTGTGGAACCCACGGCCGGCCCGGCGTACGTGACAACACGTTGAAGAGGAAAATGGACTTACTGGTTTGGGCGGCAGTCCTCAGTGAGGCTGTTAGGGAATTCCTGTACAAACCTGCTCTCGTGCGCGTCTCAGGAGCCCGGCTGGTTTGGGTGTGATGACTGCGTTAGCCTACAGGGCAGCCCCTGGGAAACAAACGGGCCAGAATTGGATGGTAACCAAATACCGGCCTGCGTCTCTCTAACGTCCTTCGTGAGAAAGGAGCACACGCCCCATGGGGGAGACCCAGGGTGCAGCCCTTCTCCACTCTGATGCTGACAAGCACCCTAGAGTGTGACAGGATATTGGATGCCCCAGACACAGACCTGGGAACAAAGACATTCTCGGCAGAACCCATAGGGATGGGAGAAATGAGAGGACAGTGTCAAGTGGGTTACAGGGGCAGCCAAGGCTGAATCTGCTGGGGAGCCCAGGGACGCCTTGTGAAATATCACAGAAGCCCCAAGGGTGAGAGCGTGGCGTCCACACCCTCTGATGACTGTCTGTCACTGGGGAGGTGTGCGCCAGGGTCCTTCGTGGTCAGCATTTCTGGCTGCCCAGCTGGTGGGGCAGGGGTTCAGGATGACCTGCACTGGACCAGCGAACGCTGGGTCAGGCGGCACTTCTTAGAGTTTCCAGCTCTCGTCCCATGTCCCTCCCTGCACAGCTGTAGGCCTGGAGTCCAGCCGGAGTGGCCGTGCGGGGCGTGTCTGTAACCCTGGTTCCGCGTCTTTGGGTTCACGATGAAAAGCACGCACATGCAGGGGTGGGAGTCAGAGCGAGGACAGTGGTTTGAGGACTTGGAGCTCTGGTGTCACGGTGAACATTACGACCTGAGCCAGCTGTTGGGCCAACAAGTGCCTTCTGAAGAGCAACTCTGACATTGGGGTCTGGGCGGTGGGCGGGTCCAGGAGCTAAAGGGACCGGAAAGAAGTGGGGGTACAGGGCCATGCACGGAACAGAGCCCAGGACACGCCGGGTGGCGGCCACTCTGCCGGAGTTCCTGCCCCTGGAGGGGCTCTGCAGGGCCTGGGGGTGTTGGGGCCTCAGGCCCAGCGTCGCCAGCTCTGACCCAGGGACTGTGCAGCCCCTGTGCTCTGGGCTGGAAGAGGGGTGACTCCGGCTGACTCCAGCCCAGCTTCCTGTCTGTCCCCTGGGAGCCCTGAGACTCCAGGATCTCTGACCCAGCCTTGGGCTCTGATACGGAACCGACGTTTTCACAAGACCCCCAGGTACTTCCTGCGCATGTTAAAGTGTGAGAGATGCTGACCCTAGCTGACCGTCAGAGAGTCACTTGGTCCTTTTCTGGGTCTCCGGGGACTGAGTGGAGTAGCGTGGACCCGGTCTCAGCATTTCCCAGGGGCCGACTCTGCATGGCCTCCTGTCAGAGGCTCGGCAGGGAGCAGCCCATCCTCACTGTGCAGCTCAGGGACCCCAAGGGGACACAGCAGGGTCCCTGCACCCGCAGCCTTAGCCTGCAGCCCACACTCCTCAGGCCCAACTGACCGCGAAGCCCCGACAGCCGTGCGAAGACCAACTGCAGGCAAAGGAGCCACCTGAGCATGTCTGATTTGGATGATTTAGGGAGATTTCTAGACAAGAGAAAAATAAATGTTTTGCTTAGTTTGGGGCCACACTGAAGGAGATGGTGAAAGACACAAAGTAATGAAGTTGGAACCAAAACGGGTTTTTTTTCCCCCGCTGAATATTTTTCATGAGGCCTCCGATGCTCTTTAAAGGTCAAATATCACTATTGTTCATTTCCTCATCAGTTAGCTAATCAAGTATTGTGCGTTTGCTGAAGGTCACAAGTGTTTGTTACTGATGAAAATACAAACCTGTCCTTGATTTCTAAGCGGAAGGCATGAGTCGAGCACACTCTTGGAGAAACAATTTTGCGTTCGGGGCAGGCTTGTTCTGCAGATGAGTTTGGGAGGAGGCGTTACCGCAGATGGAGGATCTTGGACCTGTCCCCGACCGCTGTGTGCGAGGATGGCTCTCACCAGAACACGTCGGGGTGGGTCCGCGGCCAGAGCGGCGACCTCCGTGTGCGTCCCCACCGAGAAAGACACCGAGTCCTGCGAAGAGACCAGCAAGCCTGTTCCCTGCTGTGCAGGGGACGTGAACCCCGCCAGCACCAGGCTGAGGCTTAGGGTGGCGGCAGGTGTCCGGCACATACCTGCTCAGATTGCATCCAGTAAAACAGTGTGTTAGGGAAAAAGGCTCCACTGACTCCTAGGAATTGTGGACTAACTGATGCAGGCCTGGCCGAGAGGACATGGATGACGCCAGGGTGACAAGCCGACTTGTTCCTGTCTTTCTAGTTCTTTTTATGAGAAAAGAGGAATTTCTTCATAATTTGGGGAAATAGTTTTGTAAGTCGTCTAGTTGTCTTCCCGTCTATAAAAAAGGGAGTTGTCAGAATAAAGAGACATGAGGACTGACTTCCTGGTCAGCCTGGAGTTCAGGCATGGGGAGTGGGGCTCCAGCGACGGTGGGAGCGGCAAGCAGGGACACGGGGCTGAAATCGGGGGCTGAGCACGTCTTCCCCAGGGTGGAGGGGGACCGCATGCGAGGTGGCCGTGCCCCTTGGTGTCTGTTCTTGTGGAAACGAAGGGGCTCCCACTTCCCGGTAAACTCGTTTTCATCAGCAGGCATCTCCTGGCTGGCCGAGCCTCGGGCGTGTGAGCTCCGTGGACTGCCCGCGGTAGCAGGAGCTCTTTGAAGCCATCTGCTTCAAATGTGAGGGCCGGCTGGGCACGAGGCAGTGGCCACTCTCAGGACCCCCGCCTGGGAGGGTCAGGTGGATGAGCGGAGCGGTCAGCACATCACAGGTGAGGGCAGCACATGCTCATCAGGGAAGTCTGACCTTGGCCAAGAACCAAGGTCAACTTCCTGGGAAGGAGGTCGGGGAGCCTGCAGTTTGGAAGAGGAGGGAGAGTTCGATTGCAGCAGCACTTGTGTGCGCCAGCTCGTGTGTCACAGGGGCTCCACGTGCCGCCTCTCTCCCTCATCCCCATTTGCTCCTGGGCCCGGCTCAGTGACCAGTGCCAGGTCCTGGAGCCTTGTCCCTGCCTTTTCCTCAGAGAGACTCAGGCGGAAATGCTGTCCCCCACTCTCACCCCCGCCCCCCCTTTAGCTCTTGGCTGAAGCCCCACCCCCAGCTCTCCCAAGTCATCTTCTCTTGTCATTCTCTGTCAGCACACCTGGGCCTTCCTTCAAGGCACTAATTGTCAAGAGCGTAAAGATGTTACATGTATGTCCTTTTGCACTGGGCCGTTGGTCCAGATGGCTCAGGCAGGGTCTAAGGGGTCTTCACCAGGTGTCCGGTGACCACACGGGGCAGGGACCTGAGAGCTTCTCACTCCATGGTGCTGGATGGGCGATGACAAAACTGCCAGGGGAGGCACACGCCTCCTCGTTAGCACAGGAACCTGAGAAGCCAAACGCGTTGTTGACCAGGGAAGAGTCTGACCTTGTGGAAGGGCGCTTCTGGCCCAGAATGTCCAGGTCCTGATGTGGCGGCTGGTTCCACGGGTGTGACCCAGCTGAGCGCTGATGATGTGGACTGTTCCCTGCAGGCTGTTACGCTGCAAAAGAAAGTTAAAATCAATTCCTGGCACCCACTACCCGGGCCGGACACTGGGGTGGGCGTAGAGATGGACAGAAAACAAGCCAGCCCCATCAGGGATTTGGGAAGGAGAAATAGGGGACCAGTTTAACATGGGGGCGGCTGGTGCACAGATGGGGCACTCGGGGGAGCTCCCAGGCCAGAGGAGGGTGCCCGCCTTGCCCTGATGTAGGAAGGGTTCCTGGAGCTGGGGTTCAGCCCAAAGGCTTAGAGATGGTGGAGCTGGGAGGGAAGGGGACAGTGTGGGGGCCACCCTCCTGTGGCTTCCAGGGAGTTGTGTCCAGTTGCCTAGTTTAATGTCATGTGAGAAAAAAACAAGTGTCTGTGATATGCAGGGTCAGTTGGTGGCCGAGGGGACTTAGCACAGCACTGACACTGTGAGGCATGCAGAGGGCCTGTCACCCTTCCCGCTCCCGGAGCTGAGAAGTGAGTGTCGGGGGGACACGGGGTCCTGCTGTTTGGTGGCTGTGACTAACGGTTCCATCCCAGCCACCTGTCTGCTTTTGAACCTCACTCACGCTGTCTGGGTCTCAGCTTCCCTGCCTGTGAAATGGGCATTTGCAGGGCTGTATTGAGCATTGACTGTGATAACAGGTCGCATGTAATAGGAGCGCAGTGCACACGGGCCATCATTACCAAGGGGACAAGTGAAAAGCACCAAGAGTGGCCGCCTGATGCCAAGCCAGGCGCCAAGAAAACAGGATGAGCAGAGTGACAGCCAAGCTGCACCCAGGGGAGGGGAGTCCTGTGGGTGAGTCAGTCGGGGGCTGCATGGGGAGGGCCCTGCCAGCTGGGCGGGGCTCCCGGAGTGAGTGCAGGGCGAGGGGGTCTTAGTTTATTAGAGGATGGCGAACACACCCAAAGGGCTGGATTAGAGAGTCGTCCTCAAGGAATAAAGGGACAAAGGCTGAAACACCAATGGCCAGCCAGCCCAGTAGCAGCCCCCCATCCATCTAAAGACAGGACGGAGGCAGGTTGGGGAAATACCCCTCTGGCAGCGTGGGGCAGGGACAGCTCACCACCCAGCCTGGGAGCCTCCCCTACTGTGACTCTGGCGGCTGCTGGCCTCTCAGCACAGCCACGCCTCCCAGACCGGATCGCCCTCTGACGCCGTGGCCGCCTGTCACCAAGTCAGGCGGGCCCAGGGCCTGCGTTCCACTTCACCCCGTGGGACGATGCGTCTGCTCCCTGCCGTTTTCACGAGGGGTCCCGTCATTCAAGGGGACGCGCGAGCCGTGGTGGTGCCCCGTCCCTTGGGTTTAGTTTTTGTTGTTGTTGATTTGGGCCTTTTCTGTGATAATGGGATTTTTCTGTTAAAATCATTTTTGGTAAGACTGATTTTTTTGTTTTATTCATTTGTGCAGTGGCTCTGTATTTTAACTTCTGGGTGTGCCCCCAGGCTGTCCAGCATCAGGTGTGTTTTCTGGCCCCAGCAGGAGGCCTTGGCTTTTCATTTGCTTGTGTCATAAATGCATTCAGGGACCAAGGGTTTGCCCCCCCCCCCCAAAATATGCCTTTTGGGACATTGACTTTCAGCTGGTTGTTAAGAAACAAGAGACTCAGAAAGAGCCTGTGACCTACCCTCTTCCTGCCTACAGGAATTCAGGTGGAAAAACCTGCTCATAGGAAGACAGTCTCGCCTTACTTAGCACCATGATACGAACTCAACGTGACAGGCGGGGGGAAGGCTTGTGAATCCCAGTTGTTAGACGGCCCACTGTGTCCCGGTGTTTTTGGCCCAGCCAGAATTCGATGACCACGTTTGTGTACCTGTGAACTGCCTGCTTTCCCTTTGCAGTCCCAGGCCCCTGCCCCTCCTTCTCTGTCCAAAGTGGCATATAAACCTCAGCTGCCCAGGGCGCCTTCCGGCCTCATTCCTTAGGCTTCTTCGGGTCTCACGTCTTATGACAGCCCCAAAAGTACATCTGTAATACATTTGGACGTTTTCCCCCGTCCATCTGTCCCTGTTCGTGTAGCTGTACGCACAGCTGGAAGAACTTAGAAGGTGGGAGGCAAGTATTCTCTGTGCCCCACAATATCATGCACATATGGTGTCACACGTTCCATCTTGACGTCCAGACACTTATTTAGACTGGTGTTGGTCCCACGCTCACCCGTGGCCCGCCTGACTTCACCACTGTGCGGATTAGCTCCCAGGCTGCTCTGCTCCCAGTACAGACACACACTCAGGGTTCCTCGGGTCTGGAGGGTCGGGGACGTGCTGCAATTCATTAGGTATCAGTACTGTGTTCAGTGGGCTCCTCAAAAATACGACAGGCCCCATTCTCCCCCTCAAGCTGCAGCCAGTGCTGGGGCGCATCCTGGGTCTGCAGACGTCGGCTTCCTTGGGAAATCACAGGCTGTAATGACTGGTTAACATATTGACTGCCCCAAAAGGCCCCAGAGCCATCTCCTGCGAAAGGTCAGCCTGGAGCCAGTGTATAATGACTACTTCTCCGAGGTAACTTGTTACTTCCCTTCAATTACAATTGGAAAATGCACAGAGCAGAACATTCGTCTCAGTTAACATCCTGTGAGATGCATCTTCAGAGCAATAATTGCTCCCCAAAGTGGGAAGGCTGACGCAGGGGGCCTATTGACTGGTCGGGGCTGATGTGGGTGTTTCTCTGAAAATGAAGAAGGGGGTCATTCTCACCCTGAGGGAGCTGGCTTTGGCTCCGTGAGGGCACCGGCGGTGGAGGGCCTCGGAGAGCTGTGTGCAGCCCCTCCCCCCAGATGCCAGGCAACACGCCCCGCTGCCTGCACCGCCCGCCAGGGCCCTGGCGACCAGGTCTGATCAGCAGCTGACTCCTGCCTCCGAACAGGCCTGACAAACAGCTCATTATCCAAACAGATGTTTCTGTTTGTTTGCGATTGCTATTCCGGAGGGAATCCAGCGTTCTCGTTTACAAAATGAAGACTGTACTTCAGTTTGTGCAAGATGTTAGTCCCCCCAAATACTCGGGTCCTTGGTGGGGAGGCTGATTGTGCAGGGAAAGGGGTGAGGGTGCAGAACGGCCCTTGTGCCATCACTGAACATTTCTGTAAGAGGCCTCTGGGCCTTCACCTTCGTCTCTCGCTCTGTGGAGTCCTGGGCAGCTTCCGCCTAGAAGACGCCCCCCATCTCCCCCACCCCTTCCCCCAGCAGTCTGGCTGTGCCGTCTGCGGCTACGGCACACGGCTCCGGCTCACAGCCCCGAGGACAAACCCCCTCCGTCCACAGCTAATTTCTGTCCTATTGTTGCCATTTATTTTGTTGACTCCCACAGCACTGAGTATTTTCTCCCTCTGATTATATAAATAATTCATGTTCATTATTTTTAAAATGGCACAACACATAAAAGTAAAATGAAGAAAGTAAAAACCTCCTTAGTCCCCATCATCTTAATTTAAGCCCTGCCAAACTTTTGGTGACTCTGTTGTTCATGCAAATCTTTAAACATGCAATACACACATCTACTCTTGCTTATGTCTCTCGTTTTTATTGAAGGGTGGATTGAACAGTGGATTCATTTAAGAATCCTGCCAAGTCCTCTAGCAACAGATAAGATTCTTTAAAAAAAAAAAAACATGATTGCGTGCTAATTTTTGTGTGGATATACCATAATTTAGCAACTTTTCTCCCAAAAAGGGACATCCACTTTGTTTCCAGGCCTTTCCGATTTGCAGCACGTAACAGCACTACGAGGTATTTTTATACTTATATATCCTTATGCATCAGGTCAGTCTTTACATTCCCAGAGAATACTGACTCCTATGCACTAATGAGAAAGGCAAATGGTTCTCCCCAGAGCTTGTTTCATGATGGACACGCCATGGGGGTGAGGTGTGTGTGTGTGTGTGGGGGGGACAAAGGCACTTTGCAATGCCATTGTCATCTTGGTCTGCAGAAGAGTTTGTCCCCATCGCACTGAAGACCCTTGAGATGCTGGGTCGTCTCCTCAGATGTGCAGGGCTCTCAGCTCTCATCTCATTTACATTTGCTTCCCCCTCAATGTCAAGGGTGCCTCCAGCTGTTTGCTGGGGAGCCCAGGAGTGGGTAGCTGGTAAGGTAGCAGTCTCCCCAGACCCCTCCTGGGCTGGGCCAGCCCCTGTTATCCCCACTGGTAGCCCTCTCCCCGTCGACACCAAGCTGCCTTCCTCTCCAGCAGTCAGCCCTTCATGGAAACATTTGGGGCTATGAGGAAGCAGGTTTCCATTCCCAGGCATTTGCATATTCAGCAGATGGAAGGGGCTGTGAGTGTGTGCTGTGGTCTCGGATGGCAGAGCTAAGAGTTTGGTGGGATTAGAGAAAGCAGGTTTCAGTTGGCTAGAAAAGCACACATGTGTCTCCACTCTTAGAAAGAATTGCAGGGAGAGGCATCTGAGCCCACGGCACAGGCAGGGGGGGCTGGGCTCTCTGGCTTTGGGTGGGAGGTAAAATCTAGACATGGCCTCAAGGCAGGCGGAGCAGGTCTAAGGTGCCTGCAGGCAGGATGGGATCCCTGTGCAGGGCCTGCACGTCAGAAGGCAGGAGCTCGACTGTGCACTTGGAATTGTGTAGAGTCGACACCCTGGTGGCAGGGGCCAGGCTCTAGGAAGGCTTTCGAGAAACGCCAAGGGCAAACTGTGTTCAGGCAAAGCTAGACATGCCGTGAGCCCTGCTCACCTGACCCAGCAGATGTGGATCCCTTGTCCCCTGGGGCCCCAGCCCACCTTGACTCTGAGAGCGCCGCCTTCAGGGGCCGGGGAAGTTCCGCCCGGGCAGTGCCCAGCTCCACCGTCCATCCATGGAAGGGCCATGGGCAATTACCAGTTTGGGCAGGAAATGCTGAAAATGACCAAGTTTTGGCAGGAATGTTGTTTTCTACTTTAAGATGCCTGAAAGGCATTTTAACACTAAACTCCCATGCAGCGTTCCCGGGGATGATATATAACTCCATTTACTGCTGTAATCTGGGTAACAAAATGAATACTCCATCATTGTACTATGAATAGTAAATTAACCCAGATAAAAGTGTTCTACATCCAATCAAAGCCATTAAGTAACTAGGAGACTAAGATTGGTGAGGACATTTTGGAGGCAATTATAACTAATGAATACATTAGCTTCAAGAGGGCGGGCGCTTTCAGAGGCTTTCTGGTCTCTCCAAATAAAATTAGGGTAGGTGGGAAGAAAGCTGAAATCATTTTGTAAAAAGGACATATTTATTGATCCACACAGGGCCATTTAGAAGGAAAATGAGCACTTAGGGGACACTTGGGCGCATTCGCCATCGGCAGGATCATTAAAATAATGAAAGGAAGTCTCCGCCCTCACCTTTTCCCGTCAGGCCAGGCCAGGCCGAAGGGGCTCTCGCTTCTGTAGCTTTTGTCCCGTTTTCTCTGTTTTTGAAAGAAATACCCTTTATTGTATTAAATGTAAAATTCATGCATACTAATGGCGGGAAATATGGAAAACACATAGCAAAAAATGCAAAGTAAGTTCCATCTATAATCCTATCACCCAGAGACAGCCATTATTAACATTTTGGGGTAACCAATTTTTTTTCTATGCATATATATTATATGTTTGGGGGGGTAGTTGTAGATTATTCTGTGTACTTAAGAATAATGGCTTTAATGTTTTGGTGAAAATAATACAAGTTATTATCTAAAAGTCAAACCACCCAGAAACATTCCAACAAAGAGATTGAAGACGGACCTGACCTCTCCCCACCCCATGTCATTCATCCCCGGTCCGGCATCTGTGCTGATAACAGAAGTAGATCAGTGCCCTTCTACCAAGGAGGGATGGTTCTGAGAGGCATGCTATTTTAATAAAACAAAAGTGCTCTGTTTATTAAGTTCATATAAGAACATAGGTACAAATGAAGCCTGGAGGGTGTGCGGAAAGTCCCAAGGCCATGCCAGCCCCAGAGGACACAGGTCGTCCCTCACTTCAGCTTTCTCTTCTTTGCCCTGAGACAGCGGTGGGGCTTCTGTAGAGCAAGGCTCTTAGCAGCACTGTCGGCCCTTTCCTCACTCTGAGCGGATTCCCTGGGTTTGGAGGCTCAAACCCAGACACCCCAACGCCTGATACTGAGAAGCCTTCCACCCATTCAGGCCAAGACGCCCTAGGGCAGCGGTTCTCAACCTGTGGGTCACGACCCCTTTGGGGGTCGAACGACCCTTTCACAGGGGTCGCAGGGTGCTCGTATGTGGGCGTATCTGCATGTGGGCCTGGAGACGGATAGAGGAGCCGTGTCTCGGTTCCTGAGACCATCGAAAATATGTGTTTTCCGATGGTCTTAGGCGACCCCTGTGAAAGGTTGAGAACCACTGCTCTAGGGGAGCGCCTTAGCATCTGCCGTCAGCCCACACCTGCAGATCCGAGCGAAAGATGAGCACACACACACACACACACCACACAAAACGCAGCTCCCGAGAGCGAAGCAGTGATGCACTTGAGTTCAATGGGTCAAGTATATTAAAAGCAGGCCAACTCGAGCACAAGAATTCCGTTCCAGGGGCAGGCTACCCTCCCAGCCTCTCTCCTCTCTCTTCTTCGTGCGGGTCCCAGGGTGGGCACACAGATGCAGTTCTCAGGAGGAGCGAAAGACCTACATTTCTAAGTGAAATCTCCTTATTCGACTATGTTGACAGTAAATTAAAAAATTAAATGCACTACAGCAAACAAAGTAGCAAGCTTCCTTCTGCTGTTCTAAACACAGCTTAGTACAATGACGCCATTTCAACTGGGACATCAAATGGGCAGTGGGTAATTCTTAGTGGAAGTACTTCCCATGCACTCTTTGGGGCACATTTATTTGAAAATGTTCCTTGTTTGTTTGAGGTTCAGGGCTAGCTGGGTGTCTTCAGTTTTCTCATTGGCAGGCCCCTCCCTTTTCCGTCGCCCCTCCAGCCCCGCCCCCTCAGTAACGCTCCGGCTTTCTGTCTCTGTTCTGCCCACGTCTCAGGGCACTCGACAGCTAAGTGTCATGTTTGTGTGTTGGTCCCTCTCCTTTGTCATCGACAATCAGCTATTCTTTCCTTGCTATTGTTTCTTATTTCCTATTATATTTTAGTGGGTTTTGAGGAACTATTGGGGTAAAGATACATTTTCTTACATCCTTGATGGGTAGTCTCTATAATCTGCCTTTTTCATTGAACATTATACCATATGAACTTCCTCACCATTAAATATTTTCAAAATATGTTTTTCCTGGCTGCTGCAGGCCCTCCTCTGAATTCCACAAATCCATCTTAGGTGAAGGTCAATTATATTTAATGCTCAGAAACCCTGTGCACAAATATTTGACCTGGAAACAGAATTTAGCTGAAGAGGTGATCCGGCATCCTGTTCAGTCAGTGTAGGGCCAGGAGAATACGGGGAAGAAAGGCCAATAGAAGGTCACCTTGGACTGTCCGGGGGAGCCTCTCAGTCGGGCAGCTCGTCCCAGACTTCCGGGGCTGTCTTGCCAGAATTTCAATGGGCTCTATTATCTTTACCTTAAACATCCTGGTGAAGGATTTCTTTTTTCCCCCTGCAGATCATCTGAGGATCCCTTAGTATTATTAACTGCTTCTCTGGGGGCTCCCAATGAGCTTGGTTGGTAATTACTCATTTTATCTCACGGCAAGCCCTCCCAACCAGGTTGGGTGTGATTAACGGAAGTGCTTCTTCAGGCTGTTACATTTTTCTGGTGGGGATGATTCTCTTGTAATTAAGCCACATTGTGAAGAAACAACTTGATACATTGGCTTATTTTGGGTTTGACAATGTGATTAAAAGTACTAGGCCTCCCTTAACAATTTGCTGCATTTGATATCCACTGGGATCTAAAGCCACCTGAAAGACACCACAGTACTCTACAGGCAAGTGTGTGTGTGTGTGTGTGTGTGTGTGTGTGTGTGTGTCGGGGGGGGGTCTGCAGGTTCCTGTCCACATAACCCACGTGGGGGTGTCTGGCTCCTTCAAATTATGGGGTCACCGCTGAGCCCACACACCCCTTCCCAAGATAACCCAGTTCCATAAGCAAGGTGGGCTCTGTTTTCACGAATGAAGCACTGTGGCAGCTCCATTCTGTTATCTGTGTTGTTTTTCCGTATTTGCACAAACGGCTGTGGCGTCATTCCCCACGTTGGTTTTCATTTTTACAGCTTTTGTTTTTCATTTCGTTCCTGGCTTTGACTGTGACTTCTCTGAACTTAAAAATCCAGTTATGTAGAAAACACGAAGCAGTTTGTGTAGCCTTTCGCGCAGCCGTAGGCCGGTGTTTCTCCTCTTCATAGAGGGGGTTGCCTTGGCCTGTTAGGCCTTCTCCAGCGCGGGAGCACCCACTGGACAGAGCTGCGTCCAGCTGCTCAGCACCTGCTGGTCAGATGGTAGGATTTCTTTTTGCTTCAGCAGCGAGCGTCCTATCGGGTCATTTCTGGCTAGGACAGAAAGAAAGAGAGAGAGAAAGAGAGAGGGAGGGAAGAAAAGAGGAAGAAAGGAAGAGAAAGGGGAGAGGGGATAAGGCCCCATTGCTCACTGTTTCCAGGGGTTACATGTGAGGGACACTGAGGTGTGATTGACAATTGACTGGAGGGTGTGGCAGCCACTCAGAGCATCACTTAAACTTCATTCCACAGAGAAGGCGGGCGTGTGGTGGCTCTGAACCAATCGTCTCTCCGATTACGATTTGCACCTTAGACCCCTCCCTGTCTGGAGGCATTGAGACAAAAGGCAGCCAGTTTCTAAAGGGCCCCTGGGCAGAAATCCACAAGAAGGCGACAGGCAGAGCCTGCGGAGTCCTTCTCTCCCCACATCACAGGCTGATGCCAGCAACACCCTGACCCTGGAGGCTTTACGGCTGGAAGGACCACGACTTGGCTTTCAGACCCAAGTGATTTGGCCTAGCTGTTGTCGAAAGCTTGCTTTGACTTGTAAACAAGACAAGTTTGGGATTGAATCAGTGATAGAGGAGGCTGGTGGAATGCTAAGTTATTTTACATCCAGCCTTCAGAAGCAGTAGCTGGCTTTCTTTGGGTTTTGTTTGTTTGCTTTATTTTTTTTGCCAGTGTGTGTTTCCTATTATTTTCCCCAACCTCTGGCCTCCGAACCCCTTGCCAGGGTGCTGTCTATCTCTTCACATAATCACAGGACTCACTGCTGGAAAATGGAAGAGTGTTTCAGCTCCCACAGACATGTAGCCCATGAAATTTGCAATTGCTTTTCCTTTTCTAATCCTTTCCTTCCTTTGTTGAGTCAAATGATGCTATATTTTCAGTGACAGCCGACACCAGGGTACAAAATGAAAAAATACACACACACACACGCGCACACTCACACACACACTCACGCACACACACACACACACATGCGCGTGCGCGCACACACACACATGCACACATGCACACACACGTGCGCACACAGTCACACACACATGCATGTGCACATGCACACACACACGCGCACACACACAGTAGTCCCCTTTATCTGTGGTTTCAGTTACCTATGACGAGCCACAGTCCAAAATATTAAATGGGAAAATTCCAAAAATAAACAACTGTAAGCTTTAAGTTGCACGCTGTCCTGAGCACGTGCTGAAACTGCCTTCCGTCCGTTCCATCCTGCCGGGGCTGTGAAGCACCCTTCTGTCTCCAGCCGCAGACACTCCTGCCCGTTAGCCACTTAGCGGCCTCTCTCTTATCAGATCGACTGTCGAGGTGTGACCGGGCTGGTGTTCAAATCACCCTGATTTCACTTAATGGCCCCAAATTTCAAGAGGACTTGACACTTTATCATAGGTATTGTGTATGTGTAGGAAAAAACACAATGTCTCTAGGCTTTGGTCCATCTGTGGTTTCAGCCATCCAATGGGGGTCTTAGAACACACCCTACGGGGACTACTGTACTTTTTAAATGTAAACAAGATATTTATTTTATAAAAATAGCATTTATATCTCATTGTGCTTACAAAGGAAGCCCGTTCATCTCATGACATTCCTGTATTTAGTGCAAGCGTTTCCTTCCCTTTGACTGCTTGGCCCTTTAAA
Organism: Hipposideros armiger; assembly: GCF_001890085.2. NCBI lineage: Eukaryota > Metazoa > Chordata > Mammalia > Chiroptera > Hipposideridae > Hipposideros > Hipposideros armiger. Next base: position 2,458,574 of record NW_017731382.1, on the reverse strand, counting down.
TCTATGTGGGTCACATCAGCCTGACATCTTTGGGCGGGAGAATTACCAGGCAGTGGGAAAACTTCAAATTAGAATGCAAATGTGAACTGGTTAACTTTGAGGAAACTTATCAAATCTTTATTAAGTTGAAAATGGGAGAAAGAGCCATTTAGGTCTGAATGATGCCATTTTTTATTACCAAGAGCGTGTTATTCGGGCGGTTCTCTGCACGGTTACCATCGAACACTTCACAGTGCCATTTGTGCTGACATCTCTCAAATTTTTCCTCAGTGTGTCTGAGATTGATTCCCCCATCCTCTATTAAAAACAAACAAGCATCTATTGAAAAGCGTCCCATAGAAAAGAAGGCAATTGATTCCTAGATCTGACTCACTGTACTTCGATTTGTGTGAGGGACGTTTATGAGCTGCTGGATTTCACACAGAAAAGCTGCAGAAAGCAATGTCTCAGTGGTTCCTGGTAGCAGTTCTCTGAGGCCCCAGCTCCACGGCGCTTTCTTCTCTCCACTCACCATTTATCCTCTGAACTACCTGGGGGGCCTCGAAGTCCCTGAAAACCAGGAGTCGGAAGGATGCATACACCCCCCGCCCCCAGGCTGTGGCTCAGCGTCTACCGGTAAACCCCTAATGCCCATTTTATGAGCGGCTTAAGCTGTGTTCAGATAGAGGTCAGGAAATGATGGGGGCTTTCCTTACTCCCCCTCCTCCCAGGGCAGCTGACTGGTGCCCCTCTTCTGCCGAAAGAGCTAAAGAAACACAGGCCAGCGTGGTAGGCCGTCAGTAAATGTGCATGGCCTTGATGACAGGGAGAGAGAGGGTCCCGTTCCCTAAAATGGGCACAGAGATTGGGTTGTCATCTTAAAAAGCGAATTGGGAGAGCAGAGCAGAGCGTGACGAGCATCAAGCCACGTGAGATCAATTCATCAAGGACGATCGTGTACGCACAGCATTTCCCAGGGTCTCCTCTGCCCCACGTGCATTGCTCGGCGGACTGGGATGAAAACCTGAGTTATTCTCTTTGCCCTCATGCACTGATCCACCCACACACGTTTCCTGAGCACCTGCTATGTGCCACTACTTATGCCCAGAGCAGTGACAGAGGAAGGCTGACCCGAGGCCACAGGGAATGTCTGTGTCAGCTCGGGGGTCAGCAGACGGGGGCCCAAGGGCCAAATCCAACCCCCGGCCAGCTTTTGTATGACCTACAAGCTAAGAGGGTTTTTACATGTTTCAATGGTTGAAAAATGAAAGGAAGATTCCTCTGTGGTGACACTTGAGCATGACGTGAAGTAAGTTTCAGTGTCCATCAGTGCCGACTCACTCACACACTGTCCACGGCCGCTTTCAGCACAGAACTGAGCAGTCAGACCATGTGACCTCCGAAGCCCGAGCTATGTGCCTTCTGACCCTTTACAAAAAATATTTTGCTGACCCCAGTTTTACTGGGTGAAGAAGACAGGGCAAATAAGATTCTTCAGGGGCCTGGCTCCAAGCCCATTCCCTGCATCAGACAACATGACGCTGGTGTCCTCTCATCTGTGAGGACCTGGGTGGCCACGTGGCTTTTACTTGAAGCCAAGCAGCAGAGGGTTCCTGGGGAGCCTGCCGCATTACGTGGGGAAGCACCTTTCTAGGTTGTGTGCACTTTGACTGGAAACTGGGGATTCTGGGAAACTCCCGCGGGGCGGTGGTATGGGACAGATGGTGCTGCGTGCAGGGTGAGCGGAGACGCGGAAACCCAGGCCAGGGCTGTGTCACAGCACAGGGAGGAGATAACAGTACAGAGGAGAATCAGTAATTCAGACGAAAGTCCCCCTGCCCCGCCCCGTCCAAGTGTGGCAGCCGTTTAACTTCCAAACAGTGACTCTTGCCTGGCATGAAAGATCACCGTGGTCGCACGACCATTTTTTCACGTTTGTTTCCTACCTGTTCCTTAAAGAATTTAAGGCAGTTTTCAACCAAAAGATATGCATGTTCTCAAGTTGTTAAAATAGATATACAATTGTTCAAATTCCCCAATTCCAACTATGTAGGTTGTCTTTAACCATAACTGAGCAGTTTCTGCTAATGTTTTCACCTGTGTGAAGCCATCTTTCTGTAACTCACGACATAATGATTCTTCGCTGACATTCTGTGCTTGGACAGGCATGGACGCAGTGTCCTCAGGCTGAGGTCAGTGCTCTCTGTGCTTCCCTGTCCTTGCTAAGCCAAGCTGATCAGATACCCACAGGCGGGGCGCAGGTAAGGGCCTTGTCTTCCATGGGGAATGCTGACCAGGGTCCCCAATAAGGACTTTGCCCGAAATGTAGAAATGCCCTATTTTGCTGTCCCTCCCAATTATAAACACCCTTTATTTAGGCTCAAGTTAACTTTATCTTGCTAAAACCCAGTATTACCCCATTTGTGTCATCGCTAATCATTGTTTGTTTACGAGAATTACTAACTTATGATGCTGAACTTGAACGTTTTGATTGCAGGGCCGATTAGCCCCAGGGCGTCCTCATCTGTGCGTCCTGATGGTCGTCTGTGCCCTGGTCAGTGGGGTTGTGTGCTTAGGTCGTTAACTCTGCTGGCGCCAGGCAGCCTTGGGGTTGGAGCCAGGACTGGGGGCCAGGACGTCTCTGCGAACCACGTTGACTTGGTTCAGCTCCTTTGGTGACCTGCACTGGCCGGCACTCTTCCCGGCGTCGTGTTAGAATTATTGCAGTGTGGCCCTGGGCTCAGGCAGCCAAGTTCAAATCCATCAGCACCTGGAATAAGTACTTGGACCTTTCTAAGCTGCCTCATCTGATAGCCCAGACGACCACAGCTTTAAATGCACAATGAATGTAGAAGTCGGGGACCTTACCAAAGGAGTCCCCAGGCGCCGCTGTGGTTGTCAACAGGATCTGTATTGTCAGAGTCATTTTCACAGGAATGGAAAGCGACAGCCTCATCCTGATAGTCCAGACCTCCCTTATCGTGTCACTTCTCCCCTCAGCCACATCTCTGTTCTGTGTCTTTACCTGATCAGGCCTCGCCCCGGCCCCCTCTCTAGGCTGCTCTTGATTCTCAGGCTGTTCTTTGTCTCGCTGCCTGAGTGACTCTGATCTCTAAACTTGTGGGATGCAGGCTGTGATGCAAACTTCCCCGGGAGACCTTGTGTCTCTGCATTGTCATCCAGGTGGAGACAGACACCTGCTGGTTACCTTCTCAGCACGCTGGCTCCTGCTGCCACGGGTGGGAATTCTGCTGCCAGTCGAATTGCCCTGCCTTTGCAGGAAATCTGTCCTTTTCCTCCACTGGCTTTTAACGAAGCTGGGTATGGCTTTCTGTTTAAGATACATCCTGTGCAGTACCTATTTTTATCTCTCAGCCATAAGAGAAAGGAATGCATTGTTTGTAAATACTGCTCACCACCCTTGATGTCCGTTCTCCCCTCTGGGATTCCTATTAAATGTATGTTGGACCAATTTGTTCAGTTTTCCATGAATCCTAACCCATTTCCCATCTCCCGTTCTCTGCTGCTTTCTGGGCGATTCCATTTTATCCATCGCCAGTCTCCTGAGGCTTTCAGCTGTTTATCTGCCCTTTCGCTCCTCCGTCGATTGAGGTCTCAATTTGCACGACTGCAGTTTCGTGTCGTCCCCTTTCAAACGTGGCCGTTGCCCCTTCACCGCCACTTACTCTCTTCTTAGAACCTTGCTTCCTTCTTTTGCGTGTGAGGCTGGAGGGATGGAAGGAGGGATGGAAGGAGGGACGGAAGGAGGGAGGGGCACTGTGCAGACTGCAGCCGGTGACAGTGGTCACCAGCTCTGGACCACTGAGCTCGGTAACATAAGGTCCAGTCTGCACTTAACAATGGCACCGTATTTAAATACTACTGCATAATTTTCAAGGCGGTCTCCTAGCAATCATTTCACTAAACTGAAAAAAAGAAAACTACAGAAGCATCTATCACATGCACATGTTTCCTTTGTTAAAAACAGCAAACATGACCCAAAAGAATAGCGTCCCCCTCGACCATCATGGACTGCCTGGTCCCCACTCCAGCCTGCACCTGACTCACTGGTGTCCTGCAGACCTTGCTCTCCATGGTCACAAAATACCTGAACCTGTACAGTGTGGAGTTTCCATGTGTGTGTTAAACACGGATGCGATTATGCTCTGAGCTCAGCGATTCTGTCTCGGAAATCCCTCTACGTCGGCGTGAGCACTGGCTCACTCTTGGTAGTTGCCGCGTCGTCGTCCAGCATATGGACGTCTAGTCATAAGTACAGGTGAACTCCCGGTCAGTCCATTAGGTTGCTGCAGTGTATTTTTGTTATAAACAATGGTGCAAAGAATATCCTTGAAACTGACCAACATTCTCTGATGGACTGAACTTTAGTCAGGCTCCCTGAGCTGTCCCATCGACCAGGCCCATCCACGTGCTTCCTGGTGGACCCAGTTTTAGCGAGAACCCTGTTAAGTCAGTTTAGGGAGCACCCCCCACCCTTGGTCTTTGATCAAACTCCTCGTCCCCACTGCCACCCCAGCTGATGTCGCGTCCCCCTGGACTAACTTCAGCAACATCTCACCAGCTCCGTGTAGCTAGAGCCCCCCCCCAGACTTGATGTCCACTCTCAGTAATTTTCTGACTACGATGCCCAGCCCCAAGCTTGCCTCTCAGTTATAAATCCCTATGTTCTGATTGTTGAGAATTGAATCCAATTCTGTAGTGTAGCCTTCCCTTACCTGCACTTTCTCTTCCATAGTGAACTGCAGTCCAAAAGTATTAAATGGAAAATTCCAGAAATAAACAATTTGTAAGTGTTAAGTTGCACGCCATTCTGAGCAGCGTGATGAAACCTCACGCCATCCCGCCCGGGCCGTGAGTTACCCTCTGTCCACACTGTAGACACTCCTGCCCATTGGGTCCTGGTTCCCAGGTGGACTGTCGTGGTTCACGGTGCTTGTGTTCAGGTCACCATTATATCTCTTAATAATGGCCCCTAAGTGCCAGAGCAGTGATGCTGGCCACGCGGACATGCCACAGAGAAGCTGTAAAGTAAGTGACAAGGTGAGTGCAGAGTACAGGACCATAAGGTATTTTGAGAGAGAGAGACCATATTCACATAACTTTTACTATGGTGTATTGTTATCACTGGTTATTTTCTTATTAGTTATTGTTGTTAATCTCATGCTGCGCCTGACTTGCAGATGAAGCTTTATCATAGGTCTGCATGTGTAGGAAATAACATAGTATATATACGGGTGGCACGGTCCGTGGTTTCAGGTGTCTCTGGGGGTCTTGGAACATACCCCCCTGTGGATACAGGGGGCTGCTATTGTACTGGAGCCTCTCTTCGCTTATTGCAATAAAATCTCTACGTATTGGCTTAACTCTGTCCAGCTCTGGTTCTCTTTATGCGCGCGCGCGCGCACACACACACACACACACACACACAGACACACACACTCACACACACCCTGTATCTAGGACTGGATCTCATTTTTAATGCTTATGTAGCCTTTGAAGCAGCCCTTGAACATGGCAAACTAGTGTCACTTCCTGGGCATTTCACACAGATTCGGGTCCAGCAAACCGTTCCTGGGCGCGCGTTGCAAACCGCATTATGTGCTGGCACTCCTGTCTCTGCGGCCTGTTCGGAATAGATCGCAGAACACGCGGCCCCCGCACAGTAAAGCCCCCTGCCCGTGGGGCGTGGAAGCCGTGTTTCCGTTTCTGTGCGTGGGCACCTGGCCCTCTGATTCTTGGACTCTCTTCCTTTCTTCACTGTTCTCTTTCAAGTCCTGCAGTGAGGTTCTTTCTATGCGTTCACATTAGCTGTGATTTATTCCCAGTTCCCTTCCAGCTTTGTTTCATTTTCTGAAAATAGATTAAAAACATTATAATCTACATATGTATTGTATTTGCTTCAAGTTTTTCAACCTAATTACCAAACTGGCTTAAGGCAAAACTCTTCCCTGCCAAGGCCACGCCTCCTCACTCAAGCAATTGAATTTATTTCCTATCACACTGAAGGGTGGGATCTGTTTTTAGAAAGACCCGGAGATGGAATATGTGCGCGTGCATGCGCCTGCATGCACACCACACACACACACACACTGACACACACACTGACACACACACTGACACACACTGACACACACGCAGACGCTCACACACACACAGTCTCACACACACATTCACACACACTCACACACAGGCACTGGCACACAGACACACACACACACACACACTCACAGTCTCACACACACACTGACACACACACACTGACACACATTCACACACACACACACTCCCACACACACTGACACACACACAGATACACACACTGACACACTCACACTCACACTCACACCTTCTCCTGTGAATGCTATAACAGCAGCAGGATGGCATTGATTCCTGCGCTGCGTTAAAGAACCTCCCGGTAGCTAATCTATGTGTCAGTGGTGACTTCTGAGCTCCGCTCGCCGCAGCCCGTCTCCGCTCCAGATTCTGTCACCCTCTCCTGCTCTGTGGTCACGCTCCATGCTACAGGAGTCTCCGTAACTATGCCATTGCTAAGAGTAAACAGCAAAATGTCACTGCACTTAACGCCCATGGATTAATTTAAAACATGAGAAATGGTGTGAATTCATTAGTGCAAAAAAAAGACAGACAATATAATCATAAATTATGAACAGTAACTTTTACTCCGACTCTTTCTTTGTGTTTTCTGTGTGTGTGTGTGTGTGTGTGTGTGTGTGTGTGTGTGTGTATCTGTCCGTCTGGGGTGGGGCTGGAACGGCGCATATGCCCATGATTTAAAAAGAAAGTCGAAGAGAACCAAAGGCAGAAAAGAGCTGCGTCTCTGTGGCTCAGACCAGAAGGCCCTGCCGCTCACCCCAGAGTGACACGGTACTGCCAGCTCAGTGTGGTTCTTAACATGTGTGGTGAATTTTCTCTCTAGCTCTCGTATTTAACAACCGTAGGAGCATACAGGCTCCCTCTGGCAACTTGCTTTTCACAGATAACCCATCTTTGGAGGTTGTCGTACACTGGCCCACATAAAGCCACCTGGTTTCTTCCCAGCCACATGATACTGTGCAGACACCGCTTCATTTATTTACACAGAACCACATTCAATTGTCTGCGATGTTGGCTACAGTACACAATGCTGTGGAAAAAAACCCAAACCCAAACAACAGCTTATATGTGTATCTTTATTTCACGTACGTGTAACTACAGGATAAATTCTACCCAGTGGAATCCTAGGCCACAAGATATGTGTATTTTTAAGTAAGATTTTTATTGAAGTGTAACAATCATACAGAAAATATATAAATCAGAAGTGTACAGGTCCATGGCTTTTCTGAGCACACACGTGCCTGTCACCAGGTCGAGGGAAGGATGTAGCTAAAGCCAGAGAGGTGGCCCCGCACGAGACACGCTGCTCTTCACCCACGAGTCCCCACATCTGTGTCCTGTCACCACTGCTCCACTTTCCTTGTTGGTGACCTTTGTGTAATGGAAGCACACAGTAGATGCTTTTCTGTAGCGTATGCTCGTGACATACGCCTGTGTTATTATGTGTGTCGCGCTAGCTTGTACATTCTCTTGTAATACTTTGAATAGAAATAGGAGCACAGTTCGTTCATTCCACTGTTACAGGTGGATACCTGGGTTGCCTCCATCTCTTGTCTGTTACAAATAACGCGGCTATAACACTGGGGACATATTTCTAGCACACAGATGTGTGCATTTCTGCTCTGAGCTCATCCCTGAGCGGTGAGTTGTTGGGTCAGGGGTTATCTGCATGTTCGGGAACTGCAGACACTTCCAAAGAGATTTCAAAGTGGTTTATCACATTTCATCTCCCACCAGCAGTACGTGAGAGTTCAAGTTCGCTCCACACCCTCACCAGTACTGGGCATCTTCTGTCTTTTTCGTTTTAGCCTTTCTGGTTAAGTCCACAGTGGCGTCACAATTTAGGTTGAATTTGCATTTCCATAATGATTAACGCTGCCGATTAACCTTTCGTAAGTGCAATGGATTTGATTCTCCCTGGTGAAAGTAAAGACTGCTCAAGTCTTCTTTTTGTCCTGCTGGGACGCCTGTCTTTCCTTTCCGGCTTTGCCGGAGCTCCCGGTTCTGTACCGGATCGAAGTCCTGTGTTGGGTGCTTGCTTGGCAGATCCCTCCCCCGCACCTCGAGGCACTTGTTTTACCCCTTCATCTGCCTTTTGTCGATTTGTAGGTAACTAATCAGTGACTCTTCCCTGCATGGTGAGCACTACTTGTGTCCTGCTGGGAAATACCTGCCTGTCCCAGGTAATGAGCATCCTCCGCTTTCTCCTGAGACACCCGCACTTTTGCGGCAGCTCTGCAGCCGCGTGCTGCAGGTTTGTGCTCCTGGTACCTGGTAGGAGTCCAGGTTCATCGCTGCTCCCACGGGGCTGTTTGAATGACCCTGTGTCCTCAAGCGACACGCTTTCCTCTCTGCTCTGCTGTCACCTTGGTGGCTCCAGTGAGTCCGTCTGGGCGGTAGCTCCTGCCCCAGGGGTCCAGTTGCCCGCCTGTGCTCTCGCATGCCCTTCCCCCACGCGGCCTCAGATGACAGCAGGGCGGTTACCAGACCTCTTCACCCTTGGCTGAGTCTAAACTCATGTGATGTTTCTCTTCTTGACCCTAGAGATTGCTGAGCCCTGCCCTGTGTTTTCTGCCTCCTGGCTTCTTAGCTCACTGCCCTGCACAATTTAAGATCAAAACTACAGGGAATCGGGCTCACCTGCTGACCCCCACACTTTTCCAGAGGCTCTTGGCCCCTCCTCTCCTGGCAGCCCCACACTTCAGTTCCGTCTCCTCAGTTCCCTGCAATGGCAGGAGGGTGTCTGGTGTCTGCGTCTCACGCAGCCCCGCGGCCCAGCCCCCCCCCCACTCTGCTCCCCTCCACACACGGGGGGCCAGACGTGCTGACGGATGTTCCAGAGGGGTGGGCTTCCCCACCGACACCCCCACCCGGGGTCTCGGCTCCACTGGCTGCAGTGCCAGCTCTTGATGCCCTCAAACAGCTGCCTCTGGGTGGTTTTCAGCATTTTTCTTGCTTGTCCTCGGTGGCATCCTTGTCTGCGTAAGCTGCTCCACTGTCGTCCAAAGCAGGAACCCCGATATGTGGGCTGTAAATGCTGATACACCTAACAACACTGCTGCTTGCCCTTCAAACAGGTAGCTCATTTATACCGTGCCTGCACCTTTACTGAAACTGTAAGAAGCTGATATTTAAATGGAAATACAGATTGACCCCAAGGTGGGGAATTGGAATGTTTCCAGCACTGCCTTTTGGGTCCATTTATAACATTTATCTAGCATCATTCGTAGGAAGTACACTTGCAGCCCACATCAAAGGGACACAAGTAAGCCTTGGCTGGTTTAATAGAAGCTGGCAGGAGAGAGACAGGCGGCCTGACCATCTTCAGGGTTTCAGATACGCTACAAACATGTTAACAACATTTACCTTCCAGTTGCCTTTGAAGCGGGATTCCTGGCCTCAGCTGGGAATTTTGATCGAAAGGCAGATGTCCCGGGGTGCTTGGCAAGGCCTGGCCAGGGAGACACTGCTTGAGCTGGTTCAGGTCAGGCGGGAAAGCTCTCTGTTCCGTGTGTGAGTGTGTGTGTGTGTGTGTGTGTGTGTGTGTGTGTGTTGGGGGCGAGGGTTTAATCTGTTGAAATCAAAGGCATCTGTTAATGCATAAGAAAGCAGCCACTCAGCAGGCCTCAGCAAGTGGATGGGCCCTTGATGGGTGCGTGGTGCCAGCCCCAGCCTCCCACACCGTCACTGGGACGGGTGTGCCCACTGCCAGCCTGGCTGGCTCTGTGCTGCAAGCCAGGGCAGCCTCATGGTTTCAGCCTCTTTGCTCTTCACCCACAGGAGGTAAGTAAAATGAGGCAGAAGCCCCTGGAGTTGGAGAGAGATTATCTGTGATCAGGCAGAAATGACAGATTCTCCAAGGCCACACATTCTCACCCAGCTGGAGCCCCACTCCTGTCCTTCTCGAAGGACATACCCTCCTGCCTCCCTTCCTGCGGCACCTTCCTCCCAGCCTTGGGGAACGGTTTGGGCTTGACACAGAGCGACCCTCGTAAGTAGGGTTCCGAGTTCTCATGCATGGACTGGCCCGGGGTGCCTGTCTGCACAGAAGCCCTCACTCGGCCGCAGACCTCTCGCCAGAGCTACACAGGTGTTCTCATTCCTGGTGGCTCATTAGAACCAGCTGAGGAGGCGTTTTCCCTTCTCTCCTTCTTTCTTTTTTGAATAAGGAGTTTCTGGCTTACTTAGTAGGAATAGGGCCAGGCTTAAATACTGTTTTAGAAGCTACTAGTGAGGTTGTGACATGCCGTGAAAGTTGAGAGCTACAGACATACGTATCCTCCTTTCACCATTGTCCCCACTGCTTTCTCTGCCCTAGGCACCCTGGTCTGTTCTGTCTCAGGGCCTTTGCACATGCTGCTCCCTCAGCTTCAGGTGATTTTCCTCCCTGTTTCCACCTGACCACCTTCAAACGATCCTTCGAGTTCCGTCACGGATGACCCATGCCCCTGGAAGCCCTCACGCCATTGCTCACTTTTTCATGACACTTCACATAATTGAACGTCTAAAACTTACTTGGATGATTATCTGTGATTGGTTGGCTTCCTGCACCAGACCCATATTCCTGAGTGTGTGTCTTCTTTTCTGCTGCATCCTCAAAGCTCGCGGACGGCAGGGCAGCCCAGGGTGGGCGCTGGGCCGTGCAGTGCTGTGTCCTCGTCTGTCCCTTCCGCCCGCCCTCCCTCCCGTCACCCAGCATTGACTGAGCAGCTCAGCGCCATCAGGACATAGCCACTTGTCACTTCCGGGATCATCAGGGCCATTTCCAACCGTTCCGCCCGCAGAGAGGGTGGATTCAATGGCTGACATCGCTCAAGCGCTTGCACACAATGTGGCTTCTAGGTCCTTCATCATAGTTTGCTTCTGTTACAACTCAGAGTCCCGGTTTTACTTTCTTTCTGTCATTATCTCTGTTATCATTGCCTGCCCCCTTCCCGTTTCTCCTTCTTTGAGTGGGCTTTAGAGAGTTATTTTCACACACGATAAAAGGCGCCAAGCATAAGCTACAATTTGGTGAGTGCTGGTCAAGGAATACAGGTGGGTAACCACCACCTCCATCACGATAGACAGCTTTCCCGTCACCTCCGAGCTGTCCTGGGCCCTCTGCAGTCAAGCCCTCCCTCAGCCCCTGGACCCTGGAGACCGCAGGTCAGCTTTTGTCACTGGAGTTGTGCCTATTTCTAGAATTCATCCAAATGGAACCAAACATATGTCATCTCTATGCCCGGCTGTTTTCACCCAATAGAATGTTTTCCAGATTCCTCCCTGAGGCCAGGGTCAATCATCCAGTGTCTCTCTCATGCTAAGTAGCCCTCAGTAGTATGGATGTACCTCAGTTTGTTCACCCATTTGCTGGCTGATGGACGTTTAGGCTACTTCCAATTTTTTGCTATTATAAAAAAAGTTTCTATGAACATTTGCATACGAGCCTTTGTGTGCATATATGGTTTCATTTCTCTTGGATGAATAACTGGAAGTAGAATTGCTGGGACATATGGTGGGCGGCTGTTTATAAGAAACAGTGGAAATGTTTTCCCGAATAGCCGCGCCATTGTGCTCCCCCCACTAGTGTGGTGGTTCCAGGTCCTCCGAGCCTTGCCAGCACTTCCCATTTTAGCCGTCCTGGTGGGTGTGTAGTGCGATCTCACTGTGGTTTAAATTTGCGTTCCCTGATGAGTGCTGATGTTTCGTTTTTCCATATGTCCATTTGCCACCATCTATTGCACATGTTAACTGCATGGTCAAGTCTTTTGCTCATTTAAAAAAACTGAGTCGTCTTACTATTAAATTTTAAGGATAATTTATATATACTGTGCACTAGTTTCTTAATGTACATATATTTTTCATTTTTTTCTGGTCTCTGGCTTGCATTTTAACTTTCTTTACAATGGCTTTTGAAGAGCAAAAGTTTTAAATTTAGTTGTTGAGGTCCAATATCAAATAATTCTTTTATAGTTTGTTTTCTTGTGTCCAGTTGAAGAAATATTTGCATAAGCCAAGCGAAGTCCAATTTTCCTCTGTTTTCTTTTTTCATCTCAAAGTTTTACAGTCTTAGCTCAGATACTTTAGCTGGTAATCTGGTTTGAGTTAATGTTTAGATACAGTGTGAGGTTTTTTTCTAGTTCTTCCAGCACCATTTGTTGAAAAATTCCTTCAGTTTTACATCACATTTTCCTTTTTGTTCCTGCCTTCTTTTGTACTAATTGATGAGTGTTATAATTCATTTTTATCTTCTTCATTAGCTGAGGCGCTATACCTCCTTTTTAATAATGATTTCTCTGGGGTTTATAGCACATATTATTAACTTACGATCTATAGTTAAATAATATTACACCATTCCACGTACACTGTGATGACACTAGCATTCTGGGCATCCATGCTTTGTGCTGTCATCACCTACTTCCTTTTATATATCTTTTATATGTCTTTCTTACATATATCTTAAGTCTTGGGTGACATTGTTATTACTATTTAATTAAGCGCGTCTCTTTTAAAGAGAGTAAATGACAATGAAAGCATGTTCCGTTTGCTCATGCACTGCAGGGAGGTGGTCCCACTCCTTTGTGTGGATCAGTTCCCATCTGGCCTCTTGCTTCTGCCCCTGGGATCCTTTCACATTCCTCGCAAAGCTGGCGTCCTTGCGTCCCATTCTCCTAGCTTTCATTCAGAAAGCTTTGTTTTGCCTTCATTTTTGGATGATATTTTTGATAGAGTTTCTGAGATGAAAGGGTCGCCCTCCCCACTTTTTAATATTTTGACAACGACACTCACCTGTCCGCCGGATCGCATGGTTTCTGACGGGCAGTCTGCTGTCATTCTTATTCCCGCTCTGCGTGCCTTTCCTGCCTCCTCGCCTGCGGCTTGCGGTATCTCCTGGTACCGCTTCCTTCACGCGTCTTCTGCTTGGAGTCATTTAGCTTCTGGCATCTGTGACTTTATAGCTTTTATCAAACTTGGAACCGTTTTGGAATGCTTTGACACACTTTTCAGCTTTTTTACATGTCCGATAATATTTTATTGAATACAAGACTCCATGCATTTTACTTTTTTGGGTGGTCGAGTATATTTGTATTTCTTTAAGTATTACTGGGCTTTGCTCTGGTGTGTGGATGTTACTCAAAACCAATTTGGTGATTTTGAGGCTTGTTGTAGGTGTCGTCAGGGTGAGTTCAGAACATTAGAAGTCGGGGGGTAATTTCTGCCACTGCTAAAGCTTCTAAACACATACAACAATGCCTCATGTTCTAGGTGATGTCTCCTCTCTCTGTGATGAGAGCGCAAAGTGTTGTGGGCCATGAATGAGCCCCCACCTGTTGCTTTCTGGGAGTCCTTTCCTGGCACTGGCATTGGTAGTTCCTGCATGTGAGCCCTCGAAGTCTCGAGGGGACCCTTCTGAGCATCTCCAGTGTGCACTCGCTCGGTCTCTCACCCCCTCTCATGCTCCACTCCCTCACTTTCCAGAACTCTGCCTCACAAATGACAATCCTTTTAAGACCTGCAAACTCTGAAATCAGTCTCGTCAATTCGACGAGTGCTCCGGGCTCTGTGTGGCGCCCCTAGCCCCCTGGCTGCGGCCTGGAGTCTCCCGGCCGTGAGATAGGACATGTGCAACGAGGAGCTTGTTGGACTCCCTTTCGGGGGATCACTGCCCGGCACCTCCCAGCGTCCAGTGTCTGATCAGTGCTGTCCTGCGCGTCATCTCTGCTTGCTGGCTGCAGAGGAAGTTGAATCTCATTCCTGTTTCTCTGTCATGAGCATGAGGGGAAGTCTTCCTCCTTCCCGTTTCACTTCTAAAACCAAGAAACATTTCCTGTGTCTCTTTAGCCTGTCACCTACTTCTGCCTTGATTTAACGTATTGACATGTGTAAAGTAATTGGATATACACAAATAAATTATCCCTAAAGCACACAATAATTTATTAAAATTTTAAAATAAAATTACCTAAGGAAAAAGGTGCTTTTTACTTTCAAAATAAAAATGAACTATTTTTTAAAAAGCTTTCTATTTTCTGACACTCTAAAACACAATTATTTATGTGGACTTATAAACTCTCTTTCACTTCAATATAAATACACTTTTTTTCTGGGACTAGAATTGTGGAGATAGGCTGAGAATTTCCTTGGCAAAATTTTACAATTAACTTCACCTTCCCTTACCCATCTACTCTGTCTGGCTTCCAGTTCCTAATATATTTTTTTCTACCAATTACCTAGTCATTTACTAAAAAATGAATTTATTGACAGCACTAAACACCTTATTATTCATTTTTATTAGACATGGCATACTATTTAAAAGGCTAATGCAATGGCAAAATAAGTAAACCAGAATTTTGAGGGTTCAACTAACAGAGCATGGTAATCTCTAAATTTTCAATTTCTTTCAGTTATCCAGAAATAAACCATAGGGGGAACACATATTTTTAATTTGGAAACATAATTATCAGGGCAAAAGCAATTCCCCAGAAAAGTGAGGACACGTCCTCAAAACCTGCTTTTGTAAGTCACCCAGGTGGAAGAATGCGCCAGTTATATTAAAGCCTCTGCATTCGAAGCAGGTAGGTCTTATCTGGCATTTTAAACCCACAGAATAAGCGCAGCTGAGTCTGCCAGCTTATTTTCTGTCCTGGAAGCATCTCTCCCACCCCAATGGTGCCTGGGTCTGACTGGCACTGCACATTAAGAAGCAGCGATGAACATACTTTCAAATGAATGTGTGCACCCACTCCCTTAGGGAATTTATCCAAGAAGTCTGACCTTGCATTGAAAAATGCCCAAATTGTTACTAAAATAACCAAGACCACTCCTAGCCAGAAACGTGACCACAGCTCTGAGTAATACTATTGGGTTGTCGGAAAAGTCATGATGTATTTTGTGTATGTTTTTCAAAAGTCATTTATTTATATGAAGAACAAAGATCAATGATATATTACCCGTTTTGTTCGATAACCTTCTGCCATCTTTCAGTGAGCTTCATAATTCCTCATTCATAGAAAGACCTGCCTTTGCCTTTATTTGCGAAAAACTGAACAAGGTGCTGATTTACAGCCTCATCTGAACTGAACGTTATACCACACAAGGAGTTTTGAAGACAGTGAAACAAGTGGAAGTCTGACGGCGCAGGGTCAGGCGAGAATGGTGGATGTGGCAACACATCCCATCCAGGCTCCAATCATTTTTGACGGGTGATCAAATTTGTGTGTGGTCTCGCTTTGTCGCGATGGAACACGACTCCTTTGCAATTACCATAGTTCCCCATGTGTAAGACACTTTCATGTCTAAGATGCACCTAATTTTAGGGCCCAAAATTTGAAAAAAAAAAGTATTAGATAAAGTTATTGAACTAAAGTTTTATTCATCATAAAATTCATACAACTCCTCATCACTGTCAAAACTCCCAACCATTAGCTTGTCCTCATCTGTGTCTGATGACGAATCACTGTCTTATATATTGCCTCGTCCTCAGTTCCATCTATGGCATTTGAAATGCCACACTTCTTAAATGACTTGACAACAATCTATAACCACTGTATAAGACACACCCAGTTTTTAGACCCCAAATTTTTTGAAAAAGGATGCGTCTTATACATGGGGAAATGTGGTAACAAGCTCTGGACGTTTCTGGATGATGGATTTGTTCAAACTGTCTGACTGCAGACAGTACACATTCGAATTGATTATTTGGTTCCTTGGTAGGAGCTCAAAAAACACGACACCTTTAAAACCCCACCACACTGAGAGCATAACCTTCCTCTGATGAATGTCTGCTTTCCGTGTTGTTTGAGGCGAATCATCACATTGGGACCAAGACCGTTTGCACACCACATTGTTGTAAACAATCCACTTCTCATCACCAGTTATCAGTCACTTCAAAAAAGGATCGTTTTCATCACGTTTAATGAGCATATTGCAGATGTTTATACACACCGTCAAATGAACTTCATTGAGTTCATGCGGAACCCAAATATTGAGCTTGCTTACATATCCCAGCTTCTTCAGGTGGTCGTGAATGCTTGAATGATGAATGTTCAATGTTTCTGCAATCTCTTGTGTCGTGTAACGTGGGTTTGACTCGATCAATGCCTTTATTTTGTCGTCATCAACCTCGGTGGGCCTCCCTGACCGAGGAGCGTCGTTGAGATCAAAATCACCAGCACGGAATTTCGTGAACCATCATTGGCACTGACGTTCTTGTAGAGCATTGTCACCGTAAACTTGATGCAACTTTTCACAAGCTTGACATGCGTTCTTCCCTTTATGGAAGTAAAACAGTAAAATATGGCAAAAATGCACAGTTTGGTCTTCCATCTTCAACTTGTAAAATCTCCAAAACTCAACTAAATCGCTCAGTTGTTTTTAGAATGAAGCTAGAACTGTCAGCTGTCAAATGACATAGCAATAACATAGATGCGAATGACTCTAGTACTTCCAAAAATGAACTAGTGCCATCTGTTGCAAACATGCGTCATAACTTTTCCGACAGCCCAATACAAGTTTCAGATATTCAGTCTGTGTGGTCACAGGGACCCAATGTCCATCCCCAACCCCCAGCCCCCCTCCCCTACTTCTGCTCAGCAGGGCATTGGTGGGGCCTGAGAATCCTAACATTTAACAGATTTCCCAAGATATACCCATGAGCATTTGGGGATCTCTGTTTTAGGGACTCACTCTTACATGGGCAGGCACCTCATCAGGATTGCGCCTGGGCCCCAAAATGTGCCAATGAGTGACCCAGAGAAAGCCTCTGGCACTCAGTCAGTGGTCAGCAAAACCTCAGCTCCCAGCTCAGGGCTTTTCTGGGTTCCAAGCTATTTCTCACTGGACCAAAGACTGCATTTATGGGGCAAAACAATTTGTGTTTTGGCTCTTGCCCTGGATGAAAGCGCCACTCTGATTCACTCGTGTGAAGATACATTGGTTCCTTGAAAGTAGCTCACTGTCCCTGGCCTGCCCTGAGCTGGTGCAGGTCCACCTCTCAGCTGTCAGTCCCTCTTCACTGTGGCATAAGCCCATCAGAAAAGAGAGGACTGGCTCCAGGGGGCCTGCAGGAGGCCCTGAGGTCCCGTGAGCACCCCGGCAGTGACGCACGCCCTTTCCTAAGCATTACTTTGTCTCATGACATATTTTGGCTTCTTTGAAGTTGAGTCAGCATCTTTAGTGAGACACAATGCAGAACAGACTAAGAAACATTTTCATGCATTCCAGGTGTCATAAGAAATAGACCATCAAAATTCAACCCGCACTCAGACAGAGGCTAACAATTTGCCGAGATTAATTGGCGGTGCCAGGATATGCTGTTACAGACGGTAAATGAAAATGATCAGAGGATCAGTTTCCCACGCTGCTTCAGAACTAGCCCGGGGACACAGGCAGGCTCCTGAAATGAGGTTTAATAACTTTCTTTTCTGCTTGTGTTATTCTGTAGGCAAAATTTTGTAGTTTTAATAATGATCTCCGACAGTAATAAGTTTCTCCAGTGTTTAATACTCTCTAACAATACACGGCTGTAATTACTGTAGCAAGGAATTTAATAAGTTGCAGAAAGTGGAATAAATATGACATTGTGTTTTGGGGAAAATATTAATTCCCCTCTCTGTGTTTTTGTAACGTGCGTGCTTTGACCAGGGATGGCTTTCTCCGGGGCTCTGCCTGCTGAGGAAGGAGGCTCGTGGGCAGCAGGCACAAGACCCTGTTCACCTGAGACGCGTCTGTTGTTTTCATCCCTCTTTTAGTGAGTTTGTTCTCTGGTCTCCTGCTGCCCAGCGTCCTCCCAGAGAATCCCAGGCTCATGGCGTGACGCCGGCTTCTCTGTATGTTGGGTTAAACAAAATACATGATTCAGTGACTTGTTCCTCTTTCTGAGTCACGTCTAGGAGCTAAAGCACCCCCATCATTGTCACCGTGTTCCCCTCCACATGCTGACGATTCAGTGCCAGGCCCCCATGCCTGCTTTGTCACCCTCCTACCTCATTGGCACCTCTGTCTCCACTGCTAGTTTTTCCTTCTCTGTCCCATCTGTCAGTCACCCCACCAGGGGCACATTTCCCCCAGGGGACATTTGACAAGGTCTGGGACATTTTGGTTCTGGTTGTCACACCTTGGAGTAGAGGTTTTGGGGGGCACCCCTGGCATCTAGTGGGTGCAGGCCAAGGATGGTGCTGACTACCAGGCCGTGCAAGGACTGCCCCACCCCATGGATAGCGTTCAGCCCAAAAGACGGTAGTGCCAGGCATGGGACGCCCTGCTGTATGCACGGAACTTCCCCGAGCCCGGTCCGGTTCTCCCGTATATCCCTTCTGCACCGTGTCCAGTCTCACAGCCTTGTGCCTCCCGACCACCTCGGCTGACCCCTGGGTCACTGGTTTGTAGAGCCAGCTCTCTGCTTGCCAGCCCCCTTTGTATGTCCTGGGGACTCCAAACTTACAGGAGACACATACACCCTTACCCTTCACCTCACAACTCTCTTCATCGTCTTGATGAATGGCACCAGCCTTCACGCAGCTGCTCAAGTCCTGAGCTGTCCAGTGTGGCAGCCGCGAGCCACGTGTGGCCACTGAGCACTTAAACAGAGCTGGACTGAACTGAGATCTGCTGTAGTAAAAAATGCTCACCACATTTCAAAGATGTAGTATTAAAAAGGGATGCAGAATACCTCATTAATGAGTTTCTTATTGATTACATGTGGAGATGATAATATGTTGGATGTAGTGGGCTAAATAAAATATATTATTACAACGTATTGGCCACCAGCAGCTGTAAATTACAGAACTGGTCTCATGTTCTGTGTCTGTTGAGCTGCCCTGCTCCAGCCTGTGCCCACACCCCGTCAACCGTCCGTATTGGCTTCACCCCCAAACTCACCTTGAATCCCGCACTTCTAGCTCCACCTCCCTGACCAGGACCCAGGCCACCATAACCTCTTGCTCAGCTGTTGAGCTGGCTTTATAAACTCTCCTATCTTCATCACATGGCAGCTAGAACGAGCTTTTACAATCATATATCAAAGCACGCCCCTCCCCCCCGTAAAGCCTTCTGATGGCTCCATGACGGGGTTGATTGGCACCCAGCGTCCTGCAGAAACTGTTCCTGCCTCCGCACCTCTGGGGTTCTGACGCCCCGAGCTTGTTCTTGTTCCTGGGGTGCGCCAAGATCAGGTACTCCCCAAGCCTTGCATGAGCTGTTCTCTTTCCCTCGAATGTTACTTTCCGTGGTTGCTGAACGCTGGGCCTGTTTTGTTTTCAGTAGTCAGTATTAAAGACCTTTGGATAACTTCCCACTAAGCTGGACTCGGCTTACAGGTGCTCTCGGGGACGCCAAACCATCTGTAGCGGCACTGCCACCTGCCATCCGATGTGTTGGTTTCATGCACTGACTCGTGTCCTGAGCCCCCTGTGGAACTCCGGCTTCCCAGCCACTGCGGCATCCCCAGCAGTAATTGGCACAGAGCACGCACTTAAAATATACTCATTTCTGAGCCTCATCCTGGTGAAATCGTAGCCGAATCCCAGGGATCTCTGTACATCCAGAATTCCTTAGCTCCTGCTGGGCGGGTCTCCCCTCCAGGACACGCTCCCTCCATCAGCCAACTCCAGGCTCATTGGTGGGGACGCTGGCTGCTCGCCAACCCTGGGGGTGCCCTCCCCTCACTCACGCTCTGCAGTCCCTTCTCCAGCCCCCCCTCCCCCAATCTGCGGGTGCCCTCTCATCTCCGCTGGCAGCTTGACGCCACAGTCTTCCTGGCTGGTTTTCTTCTTGGTCTCTTAGCGGTCAGTTCTCCCCACTGTTTTAGCGCCTTTCTTCCACCCCCCACAGGGTGCTGTTTGTGACTCTCTCTCCCCTGAAGTTAGAATTATCACGATTAAGCCGATGACTTTCAAATGTTTGTCCACGCTGCAAAACTCCCTCCTGTCATTCCGTCTCTCATATAATTGCCAGTAGGTAGGCATGTGTCTTCAGTGCATTGTAAAAGGTAGAAGTGATAGGAAAACAGACGTCTTCTCCAAGTAAGGAAGCGTTTTCTAATAGAGATAGCTAACAACCAAATGACCCACCTCAGAAGACAATGAATTCCTTATTAAAGAAATTATTCAGAACCAGACGCAGGAGAGGAGATGACCCCAAAGATTCCTTCCAGAAAATACAGATATTTCACCGGGAACATCTCGAGTGGAGCACACACCGCTGACAGCAGCCGGTTGGGACGGAGAAAATATATCTGTGTGTATGTGTGGGTGTGTATTTAGATGCATCTGGACGTGTGCATATGTATAAATATAGATATTAATATACACACATCTGACAGCTTTTTAAACGCCTGCGACCCAAATACAAATGAGCTCCGTGACAAGTGAGCGGCTGACAACACGCTTCCCATGCTGCATCGGGGCGCACACAGGAATTTATGACAAGCAGTAACCAGGTTTTTTTCGGACATGTGATCATCTTTTATTCTGTTTTATGTGAAAGTTAAAAGCTAAAGAACGCCATTTGCAGACCTTCAGTGGCTTCTAGCCTGGTTTAGAAATTCATGGCAGGAGATGGGGGCCAGCATGACAGCCGCCAACACCAGGGCTTAAGGTCTGAATTGCCCCCACCCCCACCCCACCCCACTGTGTGCAGGAAGGACGGAGAAGCATCTAGAAGTGGGTTCCAGCTTCCGGGAGGAGCTGAGAGGTGCCAGCTGTGAAGAAACCCAGTGAACCCCACATCAACGCACGTCATTTATTATTAATATAAAGCCACTTCCATCATTGTTTATCATGAATCTTCTGCTTTGACAGATTACCGTCAAAGGAAAACACTTCATACATTTCTAGTTAATACGGCTGTTGGGAGCCTACAGGGGCTTGAACTGACTCTGGGAAGGACACTCGCTAAGATCCCAGGGCATCAGGCTAACACTCCCGCTCGTCAGGCGGGGCCGGCAGGAAAGGCCAAGCGAGAGAAGTCCTCTCAGCCAAGGTCAACAGGAAGCAGGCACTGGTGGCGAGGAGGCCAAGAGCCGGGAGTTCGTCCTTGACTAGAGATGGGGTCTCTGCTCCGGCCCCGAGGCTCAGGGGCAGACCTCACAGGACTGCCAGAGGGACACTCAGATGGAGAGAAAGGTAGGCCATACAAGTGGCCGCTTTGCAGCTGGGGGTGTCTAGGAAGAGCGCCCCATCATCCCCCGGGACCCCGTGAACGGGAGGCGCCCTTTGATCGGCTTGCGGACACAAGCGCGGCCAACGCAGCCCTGAGGAGTTTGCTCTTTGGATCCAGGGCAGACAGGAGGAGATGGCTGGCCCTCGTCCCCACACTGATCCGCTCGCTCCGGTATTTCACCAGTTGTCCTTCACCTTCAGGACCAAGTCCCATGTGGTCGGTGCCACCACGGCCCTGAGTGCTGTGGGTCCTGCTGACCCCCGAGCCGTCCGTCACCACAGCCTCCCCACCCTCCATGGCCCCCCGCCTCTGCGCCTTCGCACGGGCCCTTCCTCCCGCCCTGTCCGCCCTCCCTTCTCCCCACACCTCCTTCCACCTGGATCTGCCGGCTTTCAGGTCGTGGATTCCACGTCCCTCCTTCACAGAGCTCTCCCTGCCGGCCCTCCACCCACCCGAGTGCGTCAGGCACCCTTTCCAGGCTCCCTCAGAGCCCTGAGATTTTCTCATCATACGTCCTCCAAGGTGCCTCTGAGCCGCCTGCCTTTCCGCGTCACCCACCCTGAGCTGACCTTCCCGACGGCCGGGGGCTGTGTGCCCTGCACTCGGGTTTTCACTCAGTGCTAAGAGCATGGAAGACATTAGCCCAAGGAGTGCCGTGTGTTCGCCTGGGGGCTCCGCGTTGCTAGAAACATCAAAAGTTTTCTCTTTTTCCATTTGGCTGTGTAGAAGGAAGGGTTAGAGGAACATGAGAGAGAAGGTTTCCGTCGCAGCGTCCTCCAGATGCAGCGAGTCCCAGCGAACTCTTGCTGGACCTCCGAGGTCAGGTTGGCCCAAAGACCTTCCTTATAAGGTGGCTTTCCCGGGCCCTGAGCCTGGTGCATGACGGCAGCTCTGGCCCGGCTTCAAAGGCAGACGGACTTTATCATAGTTCATTATCTGTTTCTTCCACTTTCATTAAACAGGATTGCCTCGTCATTTTCTCAACTCCATTGTCTGAGCTCTCAGGAAATTTGCATTATAATCGTCTTCATCCTGAGGGGCAGACACCTGACACAGGCGTCCTGTCCGAAGGAGCACACAGCTCCGCATGAGGTGTGTGTTGTCTGTTTAATTCTCAGGAGCACTTAGCAGGTGACCCCTTTGTTTGAATTCCCCCGCCTTGAAGCCTAATTGCTCCATGTGTCTTATTATATTTTGTCTAATCTACGATTGTTTCTCATTATCATTTGGTGGGCTGTGGTGTTATGTCCTCCAGTTTCATTCTCTCTCTGTTATGTATCTCTTGTACAAAATTAATTACATTGTACCTTCAAGCATAATTTTAACACTGTCTCCACTGCAATGTGCCTGTCTTTAATTAATGCTCTTCTAATGCAGATTTTAGAGCCAAATGGTGTAATATTCTGAACATCAAAGAAACAAAGGATCTAATGAAACTAAAATGAATGAGCAAGATAAAGCAGCTGACAATATTCTCATTTGAAGAAGTCAGTCACTTTGGCCTGACATGGGGTGCAGGATGGATTACTGGGGTCTTTCTCTTTATAGAGAATGACAGGGGGCGCTGACCCCAGAGCTCTGGGGTCATTGGCCTGGGCTTTATTCCACTTTTACTGATCGAACATCTCAGGGGGAATTAACCAAACACCACATTCTCCCAGCTCAAGGAAAGGGGGTGGAGTCCACAAAGGCATTTCTTGGACACGTTTTGTAGAGCAGACAAGGCACAGCCTCACCCTCAGCCTCACTGTGTTCCCGCCTCTCAGGCTCTCGTCTGATGCGCTGTCCCTTTGGTGTTCCCACTCCAAAGGGGAAGCGCTCTCTTAGGGCAACTAAAAGCACTTTCACAAAGAAGAAAACCAGACACAGTAGAAGTACACATATTGTGGCTTTATGGGTTTATGAAATGTCCACATAACAGGCGTGCTGTAGAATGTGTGCGAATGTGTGCGTATGTGTGCGTGTGAGTGTGTGTGTATGAGTGTGCGTGTGTGTGAGTACGTGTGTGTAAGTGTGTGTGCGTGTGTGAGTGCATGTGCGTGTGAGTATGAGTGTGCGTGTATGAGTGCGTGTGTGTATGAGTGTGCATGTGTGTGTGTGAGTGTGAGTGTGAATTTGCAGTACTATATGTGCACACTTCTAAAGTAGGCAATTTGTTGGATTGGACATATTTTGTACAGTTCTATTTATAGACTTCAGTTATTCAACAGCCATTTCCTAACAAATGATTAAAAAGCACTTCAGGCTAAAAGGACAATAATTTGGAACAGCAGAGGCTGAGACCCTACTCTCAGGCCACGCAGGTAAATTTGATTGGACTGCGACCACGTGATGTGACACTGAGTGTGTGGGTGTGTGTGTCGGGGTGGCCCGAGCTTTAGTCCTGACCCGACTAGTCGCTTCCAGTGTGAACATAAGGCGGGGTGTGCCGACCCCACTATTTCCTATGCCTGGCTCTCCCAGCTTCCCACGGACGGTCGCCTCTTCCTTACCCTGCCCCTTCCACATCAATGGAGTTGGAACGTGCAAGGTTTAGAGATTGTTACTCTGCCCATAACTAGATAGGTCGCTGTAGTGGGTTGAACGGTGGTTCCCAAAGAGGATACGTCCACACCCTAAGCCCTGGAACCTGTGAACGTGACCTCACGTGGAAAAGGGGTCTTTGAAGGCGTAATCCAGGTAAGGACCCTGAGATGAGGTAAGCCTAGGTCACCTGGGCAGGCCCTCACTCTTATAATGACAAGTGTCCTTATACACAACAGGCAGAGGGAAATTTGGCACACAGAGGAGAGGCCATGTGAAGACAGAGGCAGAGACTGGGTGATGTGGTCATAGGTCAGGGGCTCCTGAGGCCCCCAGCAGCTGGAGGTGGCACGCGAATGTCACGTGACTAATCGGGGACCCTGGGTGTGAGGTCCAGGGGGCTTGCGTCATTGCAATTTTTCTGTAAATCTAAAATTGTTCTAAAAATAAGGACAAAACGCTAAATCGAATTTTGTGCATCAAAGATATACAAATATCAATAATCACATAAAGATATTCATTGTTACTCATAGAAAAATGCAAGACAAAACCACAGTGAGGTATGAGTTCACGCAGAGTAGGATGACCAACGTGAGAAAGCCGCCGCTGACCGTGTGCTGGCAAGGCCCTGGAGAACCTGAACCCTCAGACGTGGCAGATGAGGCTTTAAAGCTGTGCAGAGCAGTCTGGCCGTGCCTCAGAATGTAAAACGGAGCCACCATGTGACCTGGCAGGTTTACTCCTGAGTGAATGCCTGAGAGCATTGAAAACGTGTGTCCACACAGCGCCTGACGGCAGCACGGTTCCCAACAGCCGGAAAGTAGAAGCGACCCCATGCCCGCCGGCTGATGCCAGGATAAACAGGGTCATGTGCACACACAGTGGACGGTCATGCAGTCATAGAAGGAATGAAACTCTGACACCTGCTACAACGTGGGGGAGCCTGGAAAATACTCTGCTGAGTGAGAGAAACCCCATTGTCAGTGGATGTTTTATAAACCGTGTCATAAACGGCACATCCACTTTAAAAAGCAGCCCTCTCTCCTTTCTCCTGAGGCTGCCACAGTGTATCAGGTTAAACTCCCATCTCTCCAAGGGGCCAATGTGGATTGCCACGGACAAAACGAAAGTGTGGCACGCCGGCGTCCTTTCCTGTTTTGGGTAGCACTTGCCCCCCCCCCATACACTGCTTCTTAGTCCTCTAGGAGGGCATGCCTGTGAGTGCTGCCTGTTTTTCCATGTTGGAGGGGAGCAACCTGTCCTAACCGTGTTGTGTAGCAGACGAGCCACGTTGCAGATACTCTGGGGAGGCTCTGGGGGACAGTGGTGCTCCCTGTCCCTGCACCTCTACTTCTGAAAAGGGAGGTTGCCGAGGGAGAGCGTCTGCCCCTAGTAGGGGTGCAGGAGGTGTGAGGGTACAGGTGGAGCTCCTCGTGTGCTGCTCAGATGTCCGGGGAGCCCAGAAGCTGGGTCTTCTGAGGAACACTGCAAGCTTGGGTTCCAGCCAGACATCAAACAGAAAGTGTGACATGAAAGCACTGTCAACAGCCATCTTTTTATTTCCGTGTATCACAGTGCAAAGGTTACCCATTCGCAGTATGAAATGGAAGGGGCCAAGGTGTCCGCTCCTCACCTCGGCCCAGGGCAGTGCAGACAGACTGGGGCTGTCTCAGGGACCCCCAAACACTGTGACTCATCCCGGAAACATATTAATAGGCAATTAAAGGACAGAATATGAATTCACAAAGAACAAATGAATTTGCAATTTGGCTTCCATCACTTGAAAATGAACAGACCCAGAGAAAATCAAGTTCAGCTTACGTTTAGCGCCTGTCTCAGCTTTGCATTCGAATTGGGCTTTACTTTCAGCTAATACTTGTTCTTTCGACAAGGCGTATTTCCTTATAATATACACAGTGTTGATATCACTGAAATTCCAGCAGACGCTGCCTTTATTTTAATGTCTCCATAACGAGCACGTTCACGCAGGTGAATTTCATGGGTGGCTAGTTTTACTGTGTTTAGAACAGCCAGTGATAGAGTCCACAGTCCACAGGAAGAAAATGTTGCTTGAACAAAATCATGTTGCAGTGAGCCCACTGAGTGTGCTTCCATGGGGAGGTCAGGCGGAAGGCTACTGTGCAGACGTCTCCCTGAGTCACAGGGGAAGCATGTTGGGGTCTTAGGTCGATGCCATGAAAATACCTGTGTTTTAAATTTGGACAAGTAAGACTCAAATGAGGGCAAGAAGAAAATGTGCACAGTGCTGATATTTTACTTTTCTTTTTCTTATTTTTTATATAAGCTTTTAAGATCTTTTTGATTGAGGTTGTTGCTAAAATCAGAAGCAGAGTGTCTATGTTATACAAAATGTTAGTATAAAAAAGATGAAGAAAGAGTAGAAGGAACTGAACATACATGCATAAAATGTGCATATTGGTGCTGATTGGATTTCATTTCAAGGAACTCAGCAACATCTAATCGACGGATGAGTTTGATTCTCTGTGTTGGCTGTGAACTGCTTTGAAAAAAATAACAAGACAGGAATATAATGCTGAATATATATTTTGCATAAAAATTCGTATTTCTGGACTCATTAAATTTTAGCACCTTTTCACATTTGTGCTTCAAATCCCATGAAGCATCAGTAGCTACAGGTGAGTCAGGCTGCTTCTCCAGAGAGCCTTCTGGGCTCAGGACCCCTTGTCCCCACCACTCCCTGTGACTCACCCCCGTGATGTCCCCCCGCTGGCCACCATTTCTCCCTGCTCTGACACTGACTCCTTTTTCCCCCGCGAGGATCACAGCATTCTTCCTTCTTTCTCTGCTGGTCCACATGGGCTCTGTGAGGCCAGTTGCCCTCTGTCTGTTGGACAAAGACCAGGCCAGATCCTATGACTCCCAGATAATGAAAGTCCTCCATCCCTTCCAGTCAGAAAAGAGCCCATTTCGGCCATCAAACATCCCCATGCCGAGAATGCTCAAAGCCCTGCACCTCCCTGAAAGATAAAGCGCCCTCGCCCGCCCCCGCCCCACCCCCCGCTCAGGCCCACGCGAGGCAGGTGGTGGAACGTGGACGGGGTGGGCTTCTTGTCCACTGTGCGTCCCACCACCTACCCCTCAGGCCCTTTCACCGCAGCCTCTGACCTCTAGGGTTAGAGGGGGCGGTGGAGTGGGGAGGGCACTCATTCCCAGAGCCCCTCCTAAGCTGGTGTAGGTGCCCCTGGCAGAGAGGCCACGAAAGCCCACCACCACGGCCCCACGTGAGGTGAGGGCGTCCATCTGGCAGGTGGGTTCCACTCTTCCTTCAGCCCCTGACTCGCAGCAGGGCTCACCTGTCCTCACGCCCCAGGTGGCATCGCATAATGGAAAGACAGCCTGGGCTCCAGCTTGCTCTCTCTCTCCCCCTCTCTCTCCCCCTCTCTCTCCCCCTCTCTCTCTCCCTTTCTCTCTCTCCCTCCCTCCCTCTCCCTCCCACAGCAGCTCCACCACGGGAACACTCACCACTGGGCCCCAGCCCTGTCTCAGCACAGCTGTGTCCTGGAACCACATCCGACCTCTTTCCTTCAGCTTGTTCAGGCCTTGTTCCTCAAGCCCCACAGGCTCCAGGGGACAGCTCTGCAGCCCCTCAGTCCCCGGGACGGTCTTCCCAGGTGCTGGCACTTGTGGCCCACCCCAGCCTCCGGCCTCTACTACGCATCTGACAATCGGCTGGAGGTGGCAGGTCACTCTTACCCACTTCCTTGGCAAGTCCTGGCTCGATGGTCTTGCTCTGGCAGACAGTTCTGGAAAGGCCTGAGTAATGGAGGTTGTAGGCTTGGCTTGCCAGATGGTCTGTGTTGCAAGGACTCAGCTCTACTGCAGTGGTGGGAGCACCACCAAATGCACCCGTGGATGTGACTCTGTTCTGGTAAAACTTTATTCACAGAAACAGGTGCCAGCTCCCCGCAGACCGTCCTTTGCCCGCCCTGGTCTGACTCTAAGGCATCTCTGTGGAACGGGGTGGAGCTGGCCTTTGCTGGGCCTCGGGCCCCCGAGCGCTCAGCCCACAGGGAAACACCATGCAGCAGCGCGGCTTAGAAGACGGAACCCAAGTCAGGACAAGCGGGAGGTTTCCAACGCCCTGATTCTTACAGCAAACGCATCGTGAACAAAACTAAATGACGGTTCCTGTAACTAAAATTAATTTCAGAATAACTCAAGCCCTTTTCTGGTGCATTTTAAACCTTTCAGAAATGCTTCTTAATTTCTTCTCCCCTTATTTCCTTTCATCACAAACTGTAGGTAGCAGCACGCCTCCACCAAATCACACACACACACGCACATGCACACACACATGCACACACACACATGCACACATACACGCACACACATGCACACATGCACACACATGCGCGCGCGTGCACACACACACACACTGTCACACCCACTCACACACACCGTTACCCATTCCATCCACCTAGAGCTCAACCTGACTAATATTTTGGTGGGCTGTGTTCTTGTTTTGCTTATGTGTCATTTTTTTAACTTTTCAGAAGAACAAAAAGTGATTTTTTTCACTTGAAAGTATATGATTGAAAAGCTCTATAACCTTCCGTCTGCTACTACATTGTATGCGCTTGGTTCTCTGGCTCCTCCTGACCTTTCCCTTATAAATAATGAAGCCAGGGACTTGTGCG
>NW_017731382.1:2406561-2429878 GCF_001890085.2 Hipposideros armiger | reverse complement strand
GGGGGGGAGCACAGCTCCTACCCCATGCTCTGGCTTCGGGCTGGTCTGGGTTTGGGTGCCAGCTCTTCCTGGACTCGCCCTGTGCCCCTAACCCAGCTTCTCACATATACACCATGTGGTAATGACTCCCTGCTTCACAGGGTTTGTGAGGGTCCCGTGAATAACCCCAGAAAGGACTTAAAACAGGGCAAATGCAACAAACCTTTACCTAAACAAACGAGCAACGAAACCTGTTTGCTTGCTGCACCAAAAGACATGCAATATTTTCAGACTTTCCGTAGACCTGTTGCCAAATTGTCTTCCAGGAACATTCTGTCATTTCAAACATTTAGCAGTAATGCATTCAGATACTCTTCTTGCTGTATTTTCACCAGCTCTTGAAACTATTTTTAAAATGCACACATTTTCATCGTGGCAGTTTAACAAATGCGATTCGTGGCTGTTTAAAATTAGATTCCTTTGATCCGCACTGAGTTTGAACACGGCCCTTCTGTACTTATTAGCTGCCTGTGATTCTTCGCTTGTCATCGCTAATTCTTGCGAATGGCTCATTATTCTGTTGTTGTGAGGACCAGTAAATTAACTGTGTATATAAAGAGATGAGCATTTTCTGTCTTGCAAGGCCATTTTTTTTTGGCAATTATATGGTATACCTTTCATTTTTTACAGCATATTTTATACAGAAAGTATTTTATTCTTTCTACAATTAAATATGAGATTGGTGCTATCATAATGACTCTTTTTCCTTGCTTTATGTTTAGGATTACCTTGAACTGTGGAATACAAGTGGACATATGTCATTCTTTGTACTTTGGTTTTTAACATTAACGGCAATTCAGTTAGATGCTGATATTTTTCTCTTAACTGAGTGTTAGTATTGTTTTGCTTTGCTTCACTCATGTGTGTAAGCTGAGGTCAGAGCATTTACTAACATTCCAAATGCCAGTCACTGGCCTCGTTACACTATATGGTGCAACCTCCCCTCCCCCTTCTGAATTGATTTAACACCCTCATCACTGGTCATCTTACCACATAGCTTCTTTAATATATTTAATTTCATAATTTACAAACAAAATTTTCTCGAATCTTCATTTCCAAATTTTTCTTATTCACTATTATCATCTACTCATTCTTCAACATAAAATTTAAAATACTTTGTGTAATTGCAAAAAGAAAAAAATCTTGTTTGCTTTTTTATTACAATTCATTAAATGCATAAATTATCAGGGTAAAATTGGCATCTTTAGAGAATTATGAATCCCCTCCCAGAAACTGAGGATGTAACACCCCTAATTTAATTGTTTAGCCTAAAATTGAATTTGTAATTACCTTTATATGGATCCTGTAAATGCCTTACTAAATTGATTTCAGACGTTTTACATTTGCATGTCTGCTGTGAAAGTGACCTTCCATCGGTCATGTTTCTAACTTGTTTGGCTAAGATATAATAAACCTGTGGATCTTTGTTTATTTTTTTTGCAACTCAGCACATTAGTGGACACTCATTATTTTTATACTTTTGGTTGGTTTTATCAGCCTTTTAAGGTGGACAGTGTCATTAGCAAAAATAATTTAATCTTCTATTTTCTAATAATTTATTGATTTTTCTTATGTTATTGCATGGGCTAGATTTCCTGAATGACGTAACATAATAGTGGTGATAATGGGAATTCATATATTTTCCTTTCATCTCTGATATTCTCAATCTAATTCCTTCAACCATGGCACAAATCTGCTGAGGTCTGAAGCCTGGAGTCGGAGGAGGGCGACAGCTGGCTGGGCTTCAAGACTGAAATATAAACATGTCATTTCAATTTTATTTATGGTAACGAAATATAGAAAATAATCTCAATATCAAATAAGAGTTTGGTGAAATTAAATTGTGTGGCCATGAGATCAAACTTTTGTACTCACAAGTACTGCCTCAAAGACTATGTTTTGGCCCAGGAAAGACTCTAAATTATAAGATTAGCCGAAGTGCCAGGTACAGAAATGTGAGCTCCCAAGAAGAACCCTGGGTTCTCACCCGTCCAGCACTCACCAGCTGTGTGAGCAGGACCACCTGCTTCAACCTCTGGGCCTCAGCTGCCTCACTTGTTAAATGGGTGTCATACTGGTGAGCATGTCCCGCGGTGCCCTGTGCCTGACACGTAGTATGTGCTCACTAAACACTGATACCATTATCACCATCCCACCTAACACATTTCCTGTCCATGGCATGGAGCACAGCAACTTGTTAACAGCGTTTTGTTTTCTTGTTGGAATTCAGAGCAAATTCCATTTTTTTCTTCATATTTTCTTCGGTATTTCCCACAATACAAGCATATGTTTTGAAATATGATGGAAAAAAAATAAAACAAAGGCAGATAATTCTGACGAGTTAAGACTATGATGGGACAAGGCATGGGAAGGGGGTAAAATGGTTTGAACTCTAGGGAGAGGGCTGGGGATGGGGGTCAGTGTGGCCGATGAAAAGGGTGTGTGTTGTGAGGGTTCTCCAGAGGAAAAGAACCAGCAGGTTGGAAATATGTACCACTGATATATAAGCAAATAATGACGGGCTGAGGTGTGCTGTAATGAGGAGATGAGGTGCCCCAACTCAGGCAGGCAGGAGGCAGGAGGCAGGAGGCGAAGGGCACTTGCCCCTTCCGCCACGTCTTGTTCCACTCATGCCTTCCACAGATTGCAGACGCCCACCCAACCAGGGAGGCCCGCTCCTTTGTTGAGTCCGCAGATTCAAATGCCAGTCGGTTCCAGAATCACCCTCACAGACAGATGCAGGCACAATGCTTACTCTGGACACGCCGTGCTCAGCACATGGACGCATGGAATTAACCATCAGAGGGCGGACGCTGGACCAACCTGGGAGAGATGCTGGGGCCGCAGCCGCTGGTCACACACCTACACTTCAGGCTCCTGGCTTGGCTCACGGCACCTTGTAGAAGTGGGGGTGCTCAGGAGTGGGTCTCCAGCAGTCACGGGGCCTCAGGGGACCGGTCGGGCTGCATATGGGACGATCGGAGCCCTACAACAAATGCAGTGCACAGGCTGAGCGTGCAGCTCACAGAGAGACCCATGTTCCACTCTCCTCAACCCCAGATGGACAGACGGACTGACGGACGCTCATTGACTGAGCAGTACATTGTACAATATTGGTCACATGGTAAGTGTTCTATGTGTGATAGAATGTTCTAGGCCAGGGGTCGGCAAACTGCAGCTCGCAAGCCACATGTAGCTCTTGGGGTATGTTTGTCTCAAAAGTTTGCTGACCCTTGGAAGAGCCAATCCTGTCCCTCACAACAATTTAAAAATTATTCGAGAGCCATAAAACAAATGAAATCACCATTATATGGATAATATCCTTTAAAAAATTTATAAATGAAACTATGATAGTTTTATTTTCATTTTCAATTTTACTTCAGAGCCACAGGCACGTACCCAAAGAGCCACATGTGGCTCGCGAGCCGCAGTTTGCCGACCCCTGGTCTAGGCTCCTTTGAGAAGACTTTTTTTGCCTCTTCTATTTGCCTTTTTCTTCTCTTCCTGTAGAGAATCTCGAGAAGTTTTATCCTTTGTAAGAGCCATCCTGTGTACCGTCACATTTCCCATAACCACCAGCTAAACAATATCTGCTATATAGTAAGTTTTTCCCTTTCTTTTTCAGTAGCATTGCTTCTACTGCATCTATTTTTCAGTTTTTCAGAGCGCTGTGTAATATATACTAATCCATGGATATACTAAGCCAATTAACACAGGTCCAATGTTTATCCATTTCCCAGACACGGCTGTTTTGGAAATAAGGGAAAGGTGTGATGTGTGCGTCAGACGCGTGGCTGGCGTCACCGCACTGATGGCTACGATGTGAAAAATGAGCTGCTGCTGATTACAACACCCAGCCAACACAGGCAGCGCTGGCATGCTAAGCACTTGGTTCTTTTCACGGTAGCGCTAAGCATTTATATTGAAGAAAATGTAGAGTGAAAAAATAAATAGGAAAAAGCCACTGACTGTCCAACATTCAAATATAACCACTTTTTTCTTTTAAAGATTTTTTTATTGGGGAATTGGGGGAAGGGGAACAGACAAG
Organism: Hipposideros armiger; assembly: GCF_001890085.2. NCBI lineage: Eukaryota > Metazoa > Chordata > Mammalia > Chiroptera > Hipposideridae > Hipposideros > Hipposideros armiger. Next base: position 2,425,791 of record NW_017731382.1, on the reverse strand, counting down.
TTGCTGTCCTTTTGTTCTTCGGTCTAGTTGTGGAGGATGTTGCTTCACTGGCCCAAGTTGGCACCATCGTTGTGCTCTTCCCGGCAAGGCAGATCAGTCGCCGGCTTTTGGACATTCGCAGCGGCTGCTGGCCACTCACGCTGGCTGCTGGCTACACACGGTAGCCCATGGCAACCCCCTGCAGCAGGGGCTGCAGCCTACGCCATCGCCGGTGACTCACAGCATCCCAGCTCCAGGTTGAGCTGTTGTTCAGCATCTTAGCTGTAGAGGGCAGTGTCACTGGCCCTCATATGTGGGATCTGAACCGGGGCCCTCTGGCATCCCAAGCCAGCTCTCAACCAATGCGCCACTCGGCCAGCCCAAATATAACCACTTTTAATATTTTATACTTTGCTTTTCTAAATAGTCTGTTTGCTTGTCTGTCTGTCTGCGATTTTACATGATCAGAAACCATCCGTGGACTTAGCGAGGTATGCGTATGTCCTATCGAATGAAAGTTTCACACCGAGTTTGTCGTAGCCGTTTGGAAGGTGATCGATCTACGGGTTCAGAGGTGGCTGCTCAGCTGCTTTCCTGAAAGCAGTCATGGCCGGCTAACGGCTGGCATTCGGGCAACGGCTGGCAGAGGAACAAGTGAATGGGCCACGGGCCTTCACACAGTAGACACTTCACGTGCTGGATATGGTGGAGAGCATGCCCGTCAGAGCCACCTTCCAAACGGAGGCTGCCCTTCAGAAAAAGCTGCCCCTTAAACAATGCCTCGGATGCGTAACAGGCAGTGGAGGAGCGCGTGGAGGCAACTTTGCTTCTGGCCTTGAATCATGCGTCTCCCATGAGGACACAGAGCGCAACAGCCTCGCTGCCATCTTGGAACAAGGAATGGGAAATGTGGAGGCACAGCACAAGTGAGAAGCTCAACAAATCATCCTGCCATGAGCAGCTCTCCAAGCCAGTGGGGGACATCTCAGCCTCTAAACGTCCGAGGCAACGCTGTTTCCAGAGCGGGGCAGTTTTGTCAGATACCATCGCTGGCTTGGGGGGGTTTTGTCCAGAATTATGGACAAAGTTGACAAATGAGCCCAGTGAGCCAGAGGATGGGTCTTGGGAGATAAAGTCAGGAGGCCGGTGAGGACCGGACCTGGGAAGCCCCGTGGTCAGGCCTGCAGACCTCACTCTACTGCTGAGGGGACGTCACTCAGGGTTTTTCTCTTTCTGTAAGAAAACGTTTCGTAATGCCCCTGCTCTGTCCTGAAATGAAATCCGTAGGTAGCACACACTCTTTGTCACATATAATTTCCAAAAACATTCAGCATGCAGCCCTAGCTGTGAATAAGGGCAAGATGAAAGGAGCATAATGTTAATAAAATAATAGGCATTCGGTATTTAACTGCGCAGTGTGCTGACACTAGGACTCAAATCGCCTGCTGGGCACATCATGGCTGCCCTAAGGAACCCGTGATGTCAATTAAGAATAAACAGGAAGGCGGAAACCCAGCCGCTGGGGACCATTTGGGACAATGAAAGCCATTACAACAGCCCCATCTGGGGCCTGGGGCCAGGCCCTCTGCTCATTTACCGTAGAAAAGAAACTGCTGCCTATGGCCAATTGGTGACCAACTCGTCCTGTGCCGCTGGAGATGGGCAGATGGCAGGAGTGGCGGTGGCTGGCGACTCTGGGACAGGTTTATTCAGTGTCGCTCTGAACACACGTCCTCTCCTGCCCAGAATCACAGTCATCAGCCACCGGTGCCTGGTGTGAATGCGGAGGGCTCCTCAGGCCATGTCAGGAGGCAGAACCCCGTTCTCTCAAAGGGGTGGGGGGGGATCGGCGTGCGCACACCCAGGCCGGGGCTTCCCTGAGGTCTGCAGGCTGCACGAAGCACTTCCGTCACCAGCTCACCTACAAGCCAAGCCTCCCCCCCCACACCCACTCGGGGGAGTGTTTGTCCAGCTTACCGTCAACTTTGGGGGTCTTATAGAATCTTGCATTGACTGTTTCTCTGTTTTCAGTCAGTTCACACATGTTTATTCAGGTTCCAGTGTTATTTTATCGATTGTGGCCTTCTCAGCAAATGTTTCCCCAGGGCTCCTTCTGAGAAAACAGGTGGGCCAGGACCCCGGCAAAGGCGGCTGACGATGGCCAGGAGGCCTGGGCAGGGGTGGGGCGGGCTCTCGGTCACCTGGTCCCAGGGGCGGTGCTTGCCCCACAATCCCGTGCCCCTCCCCCCATCAGGGTGGGGTCTCCTTGGGTGGGGGTCAGGGGAGCAGCTTTGGACAAAGGGGCTTTTGTCTTCTTCCCCCTCCATCTCCTTCCCTCCCTCCCTCCTGTCTCTTTCTTTCTTTCCTTCGTTTCTGTTTTTTCCTTAAAAGCAGATTGGGGTTATCAGCCTCTTCAGTTCGGAGCACACCTCTTCCTCCATTTGTGGGTGTGCTTTTCCTGATTAGATCGTCCAGATCACTCAGGAGCCGCCTGTCTTCCTCTTGTCCCTTTGGGCACCCCCTCTCGTGTGCCCGATACTTGTCCATAGGTGTGCACGTGTCCTCATGAGATACACAGGACGGGGGTGATGAGGCATCGCGCTGCAAACCTCGCTCTGTCCCTCACATTGTCTTCCTCCAACACGACACAACATTTTGAAACCTAAGAAGCAGTTGGAGAGACCGCGGGGGAGGAGCCACTCGCGGCTCTGTCCCAGGGCAGCCCAGGAGCGGGTCCTCCCCGTCTGGAGCAGGCGAGCTGCAGGGAGCAGGCGCGTGTGTGGCTGCGGTCCTTCCCAGAATGTGCTGCTGGACGCAGGAGAAGAACACCAGTTCTCTCCTCTGTGATGGGAAAGCAAAGGTTTCAAACAGGGAGAGACTGGAACGCAAACTAGATGTTCGCGGAGCCACGTCAGTGATAGGAGCAGAAGCCCCGGTGGGTTCCAAAGTGCCTGTTTGTGGCGCCTGCATGCCCAGCATTGCCTGTCAGTCAGGGGATGAAGAAATGAACGAGGGAACCTGGGGACACTCCTGGGAGAGGACAGGCCGGGAGGACAGTCCACTCCTGAGCTCGCCTCTTGGGAGATGTGGGGCAGCTGGCCTCTCATGCCCTCATGTGTGCTCTCCCTGGGGCCAGGCAGAGAGCCGCCTCCATGTGCATCTTTCCTCTTGGGCTACAAGGAAGTCCGTCTCCTGCCGTGACCGTGGCCTGTGACTCTGTTTCATGGGCAGCTTCCATTGTCCCCAAGCGCTGAGACTGCGGGCCAATGAGTGCCGCACTAAATCCACTCTGGGGACTTTAAAAGAACTGTTCCTCTTAGTTTTGCAGGTTGCCCAAAGGAAAGGTGCTGAGAGGAAGGCAGGAGGGGGCGACAAGGCGCTGCCAGTGGGAGACGGCCGATGGCGCCTGCAGGGATGGGATGGGGGGCGGGTCTGACAGCGGGGGCCCTGCTGGTAGCCCTGGGCTTGTGGCAGTACCAGCACCTCGCAGGAGCCTGCGCTGGGCTCTCTTCCTTTCCGCCCAAGGAGCGTCTGGTGAGCTGTTTCTTCACAAGCTCTGAGTCTGGGATACGGGATGCAAAAAAAGAAACACTGAAAACAAAACCCATCGATAACAATCCCGTAAAAATGCCACCACGTGGGGCCGAGTCTGGTTCCCTGGTGACATAAGAGGTCCACCCCGGCGTCACCTTCCCCGGAGACGCCATGGCAAGGAGGGGATGTGCTGAAACTCACTCAGGAGATGCTCAGAAAGGGGACAAGGCCACCAGGCCGCCCCGAGGCTGTGGTCTCGCGCTGGCCACGCAGCTCCTGGGGTGCCGTTCTGTTGCGCGTTCAAGCCTAAGAACTGAAATTCACTTACTCATCCACGTAAACAGTTCAGTCAGTGTCCTCGGGAGTTCGAATGTCAGAGTTGGGGGAGGCGGGTGACCCAGCACCTGCATGAAGGGAGGAGGGGGCAGGAGGCTGTAAAGAAAACCGAGCAGAGCGTGGTGCCCAGCGCGAGGGGCCTGCGCCTTTCACGGGCGCCCAGGACGGGCTCCTTTGATGAGGTGAGACCTGAGCGAGGCCTACAGGGGGGAGGGCGAGCCACATCCCCAGGGCAGGTGTCCTCAGAAAGGGACAGGGCAGTGCATGCTGGGAGGTCAGCTACCCCGAGGAGGCCGCCACGGCAGGGGACGCGTGGAGGGGTCAGCTTGAGGTCTGAACGGTGGTGGCGGCCAGACTGGTGGAGGCCCCCAAGCGTCATTTGGGACACTGGGGGCTTGGGCCCCCTCACCAGCAGAAAGGGCCACGTGTAACTAAAGCGGTTAGAATGGGGCTTAAGTCCGTGACCAGCCGTGGGGCTGCTGGAGCAAATGCCACCCGTCCAGGAGCTCCGTGAGGAAGGCGCAGCTTTCCAGAGCGCCCAGCCCGCGTCAGGGCGCCGTGGGCTCCCCGGGTCCATCCAGGGAGATGCATTGTAACAAGCTCCCGGCTGAGTCTGGTACTGGGTGGTGAGCCTTCACCTCCGTCCGGGAAAAATGAGTTTGTTCTGTCCCTCCGCCTCTGCCCCCTCATTACAGTTCCTCCAGCAGCGGGTTTCCGCCATGATCCATATACAAGGTACACAGCCCCACTGAGAATTTAGCCAACTAATGAAACCCCCAAATTCCACTCCACATCTTTCTTATTTATTTGCTTTAGGAAAGTGGACCCTAATTGGCCATTAAGAAAGTGTGGTGTCGTTTACTTTATGGGTCCCCTGGATTTATCGAGCTGGCTCTCGCATTAAATGGGACGAGAGGCTTTCATTCAGCGTCACAGTACATTTAACTAACCGTTTCGTTTCTTCCCAGACCTCAAGGAACTAACATTTATCAAAGCGTTTTGATCCTTTGGAGACAGATTAATAAGCAGCTCGTGTCAGTTTCGTATGATAAAATGAGTCAATAAACAGACGTGCATGCCAATGTGAGGGCCACTGAGCCACACGTGGCACCCTGTATATCCGTGTTGTCACAGAGAGAAATTACTTAGGAAAAATAATCTGCAGTGTTATAGTTCGATTATTAAATGGGTGCTCTAAATCTGTTTGCGCAGTGTGAGTGTGTGTGGGTGTGTGAATGTGAGTGTGTGAATGAGTGTGTTTGTGTGAATGTGTGTGTGAGTGTGTGTGTGAGTGTGTTTGTGTGTGTGTGTTTGTGTTTAGGACGAATCTATTTTTGTGAAGATTAAGAATGGTACACAAATTTGAATGGAGGCTTTAGAACGGCAGTGCCCTGATGTCACGAGCTTCTGGTTAGCCCTGCTGTGGTTTTCAGGGTCTTGCTGTCTCAGTCGAAACTGCTCATCTGTCGCAGTTATTGTGCCAAAATGACGACAGGCAGCCCATAAACACATGGCGCGGCTGCTTTTCAATAAAACTTTATTTAAAACCACGGGAGGCCAGCGCACTGGAACCAGGAAAGCCCCGGTATCTGCCCATCCCCAGAGAGGCAGTCTGTTTTTGAATCTCGTTATCAAAGGACTGTGTATTCATCGGCGGCCTGTTCGGCCCTCGTATTTGAGGGGCAGTTTACCTGTTCACCTCTTAGGAACTAACTCGGGAGTCCCACGTCTTGCATCGCACTTCCTGTAGCTCGGACGCTTCTTGGCAGGTGCTCCATTCTGGTTTGAATGAGTTCTCCCTCTGGACTGACTGGTTAGCCTGCAGATAACGGCCGTTTTATTTTACCACCAACACCTGCGCGTCTAAGAAGTCGTGTGTTTTAGACAAGTCAGCCCCTGACATTTGTTTTCCTTGAAAATTTTTTCTTTCCATTGAGTCATATTTAATTGTATTGAAATGGAGATTAGCATTCTGGTTTAATAACGAGGGAAAGGTCTTCCATTTTGACAAGGGAACTCCAGAATTCAATAAATAACAAAGTTAATTAGATAACAGGGACAAAAGTGTTTGTTGCATTAATCCTGCCACCAAATGAGACTTGATGGGAACGCTGGGAAATGGGCCATTTTGAACTTCCCCAAAACACGCCATTCCTGGTCTTAACTTTGGGAAAAAGAACTTAAGAACTCGTGTTTAGAAAACCGAGTCTCTCTTCTGTTGTGCTAATAACGGATTATTAAGTTACATGCATAAAAAGTACTGACTAACGTCAGGAGGGAAATGCTGTGCAGGCCGTCGTGCCCTTGGCTGTCTGATGGCAGCCTGTCCCCTTCCTCACTGGTCAGGCGGCTCTCAGGGCCAGGGACCAGCCGGTGGCGTCAGGGTGGGATTGCTTCCTGAGGACGAGGACCTGAGACAAACGAGGTGCGTTTCTCCCGGCTTTCCGCCTGGGAGACGCTGCTGGTGCTGCCCAGGGTCGGTTTGTGGAGAGCGGGGGAGGCAGAGGAAGGCTGGTTTCCGGTCCAGGGAGCCCTTCACCTTCCTCCCCTTCTCGCTGGAAAAACCGTATTCTGGACCTTCTGTGCTACAACAAATGGTTGACAGTCACCAAGTGCTGTCAGAGACACCATCCCATTTAATGATCAGGAACGCTTCATGGTGTAAGTACTAACATGCCCAAGTTACAGATGAGGAGGAGCCTGAGGCTTAGAGACTTCGGGGAGTCTTCATGGGGTCGTAGAGGAAATCGTGGGACAGTCGCTGTTCTGGGTCCGAAGCCACTTGGGTGAATCTAATCACTAAGGAGCCGTTGTCCTTTTGGGCAAGGGCTCCCTGGGTTCAAGCGCACGTAACAGACTGATTATAATGCCGTAAACAGACAGTGTCTGTCGGCCTGTTTGTTTTCTAGGCGATGGCTTTATTGTGCCAGCAGGTCATCCATGTGGAGTGGGGGTGGGGCAGCACATCTGCGACCTCCTGTTTCTTCTTGGTCGAAGGGGCTTGAGACATCCCTGTCCCAGGCCACATGGGAGTGTCACAGCAAAACAAAGGCAGGGACTTTCACACGGCGTGGCAGAGCGACGCTTGCCCTCACAAGGCTGGAGTTTTAACCTGGAAAGTTTTACCTGTTCAAGTCCTGGACTGAAGCCATTTATGACAGCGCCATCTCCTGGGCACACAGACACGGGTGGGCTGAGGACTCAGTCCTCGCCGGCACAGAAGTCACATGCCAGACAACTGTGTCCACTTGCAATGTGCAAAAATCTGCGCAGTTACAGATTTTGAACAAAAAGAGCAGCAGCAGCAGGAAAATGTTTATTTAGAAATAAACTCGTTGAAGAACACAATCCTGAGAGAAGGCTGAACGTTTAGTGTCAAGCAAACAGGCAGAATTTGTCTTTTTATGGAAATTCAGTGTCTCCGCAGAGCCCAGGGGGCTGCGGGGCTGCCCTGTCCCCTTCCCATTCCCAGCGGCACCGACAGGCAGGCCGGAAATAAGGTGAGAAGGAGTGAGTCTGGCGCCCACTCTCCCCTGTTCCTCCCAGGACAGAAGAGGCCCGGCTGCCACTGGTCGGAGCGCAGCCCAGGGAAGTGCGCTGCCTGTCCTGCCATGTCGCCCATAAGTGAGGCTGCCGAGGATGGAGATCCGTGGGCAGGCCCCCCAGGACAGAGACCTCTGGGTTAGGCTCCCAGGACAGGACCTATAGGAAAGAGGCCCCCCAGGATGGGACCTGTGGGCGAGAGGACCCCCAGGACAGGATCTGTGGGTGGGGCCCCCAGGATGGGGACCAGTGGGCGAGGAGATGCACTCCTGGTGAGACCAGCGTGTGGATGAGGGACATGAGCCCTGAGACCCTGGTGAGGACATGACTTTCTCTCCCTTCTCAGCTCCCCCATGAATGAGACACGGGGCTAACGGGGCAAGCACTGTGGTTTCGTCACCGTGTGAAGACGGTTCCCCCACGGTTTTACCCCCTGCTGCTGTGAGAGTACAGCTAACACAGTGAGGACTCGGATGCCTACTTGACATTTAGTGGTGTGGCAGTGACAACACTGGTGACAGTCATTCTCTGGGTGCATGTGATAAACTGCACACTTCTCACCCATTCCGTCAAGTCATTGGCTGTGCACAGCGACCCTATGAGGACGGGGTGCGTGGTTATTGTAAGAGTGACCCCATGACCTGCTTTGTCTGGGGCAGCCCCCTTTCCTGTCATGTGCATAATTATATATTGGCCCCCTTTGGCTGTCCAGTGTCTGACTTAGGATGACAGTATGCACAGTCCCCCTAACTGTCACATCCACACATGATGCTCGGAAGTTGAAGCTCAGAGAGGTGAATTGCCCAGGGCTCAGAGCAGAGGGCAGCGGGCTTCAGACTTCAGAACAAAGGCTCTGAACCACTTCCAGGCCAGTGATCACAGCCCGGCAGCCTGCTCCCCACAAGAGGGCCTGCTCCCCAGCAGCTGAAGGCAGGGGGCCCTGGGAATTCACACGTTAGCATATAAATGAAGGAAAGCAATTTGGGGAAAGGGTGAGAATCTGCAAAACAGGAGCAGTGCCTGCTTTCCTCTGTCTGCCTTTGGCCTTGGGCCCTGGCCACACCTGCTTAGGCTGCGGCCAGGTGGGGAACTGGGGGGAAATGCTTTCACAGCTGTTCCGACCTCACAAAAGCATAAAATTGTACTTATGAGAAAGTCAGTTTTTGATGGACTTCCTTTGCCTGTTTGGCAATTTTGTTTTCTTGAGTCTGAATGGGATACGAGGGAGTGCGAGCCCCCGTTCTTCCTGGAAGCCGTGGTTCCACGGGGCTTCGTGGACCGAGCCTGTGTCCTGCGGCGTGGAATTAGGAGGCTGTGTGCCAGCTGGCTAAGGCCCCTCAGCCATCTAGAGCCAGATAATGCACACGTGTGTGTGTGTGTGTGTGCATGTGTGTGTGTATGCAATGTGTGTGTGCATGCGCGCATGTGCGCGCATGTGTGTATGTGTGTATGTGTGTGAGCGTGTGCATGTGTGTGTGTAATGTGTGTGCGTGCATGTGTGTGCGCGTGCATGTGTGTGTGAGTGTGTATGTGTGTGTGTGTAATGTGTGTGTGTGCATGTGTGTGCGCGTGCATGTGTGTGTGAGTGTGTGTGTGCGTGTATGTGTGTGTGTGTAATGTGTGTGCGTGCATGTGTGTGCGCGTGCGTGTGTGTGTGTGAGTGTGTGTGTGTGTGTGTGTGTGTGTGTGTGTGTGTGTGTGTGCGCGCGCGCGCACATACAGGCCAGGCTTAGACAGAGGGTGGCTTACCTAGTGACTGGTCAGCGGGACACTAATAAACCAAAGGGGCTCAGAGCGCTCAGGCTGGACCCTCCTTTGGAAAAGGCGCTCAGGACAGGTCACGTGACATAACGGGCATCACAGGCAGCGGGGCCTTGGTCGTCCTTTGCGTCAGGGCGTGTCAGTTCCTGGCGGGCTGATCAAGGCTGGCTTCCTGCCTAGACCCAGATCCCCTGACTCAGGGCCCATCCTGCTGGACGGGCCAGGCCTCCTGTTCCCCAGGGAGGGGAGCTGCCCAGGGGTCACCTACAGATACAGGGTGGCATTGCCAGGCTCCACAGCTTCGAAACTAGGTGACTCTTGACTAACTTTTAACTAGGAGCAACGGCCCACGTTTTTATGTCTGTGTCTAATCGAGATTTTACTAGTTGTTTAAGTTTGTGTTGTTTTAACATTGAATAATTCAGATGCCAGTAAAACATAGCCCCACTGAACATGGCAGAAGAACACCCACTTTGAGAGATGTTACACATTTTTTCAGGTGTTCTTATCTGATAATGTCAACACGGACCTACCTTGATTTTTCTGTAGGTGATTAGTTCATTACCATGATTCTTACTCAGGAAAAAGTAAACGATAGATAACGCTGCTGAAAACACTTCTTCCTAAGGAAACCTTAGGAAGCCAGGAGAACTCTGGATGAAATCCACGAGTAACTAAGAACAATCCTCCTGTAATCATAAGAAACGACCAGAAGACTTGGAGTATTTCTTAGGGAATTTCTCTGGGTGGGTCTGCAGAGGGTCCCGCGTACCTGGAGTGTCCCGTCACGGGCTCACCAGTCACATATGCTTTTCCACAGGACCGCGCATGTGGCCACTCCCGTTTCGAGATTCCAGATGACAGATGCTGAGTTGCTGGCTGCTCTCAGTCGAGCTCCTGACCCAGAAAGGTAAGGTAAGGACACGTTAATTTGGAAACAGAATGTGTGATGGGCAATTTTTACAGGTCAACTTGGACAGGCCACAGCGCCCTGATAGTTGCTCACACATTATTCTGGATATTTCTGTAAGGGTGTTTGTGGATGAGACAAACATTTAAATTGGTGGACTTTGAGTAAAGCAGATTACACTCCATAGTGTGGGTGGGCCTTGTTCAATCAGTTGAAGGCCCCAATAGAACAAAGTCTGACCTCCCCTGAGTAAGAGGGAATTCTGCCAGCAGACGGCCTCTGGACCTGAGACGCCACCCTCCCCTGAGGCTCCGGCCTGCTGGCCCCCCCTGAGGCTTTGGACTCACCGGCCACTACAGTCACATGAGCCGATCCCTTCAGACCTGTGTCCCTCCTGTCTTTTTCTGCCCCCACCCTCTCTGTACACACGTTATTGATTCTTTTCCCTGGAGGCTCCTAATGCAGACTGTGATGCCAGCCTTGCAGGCCTGTCACCGAGGCCGCGACTGGTCGTCCGTGTGAGTGCACTCCAGAGTCAGGAACACAGCATATCTCCTGGGCCTACGTGACCCCTGCTGCCATCTGGACGCCGTCATGCTTCCTCGTCCATTCAGTGAGCAGCCCCTGAGCCCGTCTTGGCCTCCAGGCCTGCGGTGGACGTGGTGGACGTGGAAGTGGGTGGAAAGGCTCCCGTCCACATGTCCCTTGAGCCAAAAGGAAGCAGATTAGGGGTCTCCGAGGGCCGGGGGAGAGGGGTTTGAGGAGTGACTGCTTGTGGGCATGGGGTTTCCTTTTAGGTGATTGAAATGTTCCAGAACTGGATGGAGGCGGTGGCTGCATGACTGTGGGAATGTTCTAAACGCCACCGGTGGTCTGTTCTATGTCACGTGTGTTTTGCCTCAATGCAAAAAAAAAGAGTCTTGCTCTAAAATCCAGGCCAGTCCCGAACATACGGGCTATGTGTATGTCCCTCTAAGCTGGGTGGCCTGCTTAATTTAATTTGTATTTTAGTTTCTTTACATGAAAACCCATCTGTGAACCCCAGGCATATTTTTCTTTGAAAGTGACTAATTTCAAATGTCTTAAGTGCATAGTGCAGGCTGATGAGTCTTCATTTGTCACTGGGTGCCTATGAGTGGGGCACTCGTCTCCTTAACGTGTCACAGAGAAGCTGGTGGGCTCTGATGACAGTTGTCCCTGTAAAGGAGGCTTTCTCCTGCCTCGTCCGCCTGGCTGGGTGGCCTCCCTCGTGCCGCAGGCATGTCAGCCTGAGCTGCGCTCCCAACTCACGTGGTCCTTACCCATCTAGGTGCTGGGCCATCCTGAAGGAGGAGAGGATTCTGCAGACGTCCACACACACCCATTTCAGGGCATACTGCCTGTCGGCTGCCAGTGGCTGCAATAATACAGATGCCTGATACCATTTTGAATATTAATATCCACCCGCCACGTTCAGCAGCATCATAATTTGGCAGTGCTTGGTGGTGCTGCTGCCTTTCCAGCCAAATGGCATTTGTCACACTCAAGTAGGAACAATTATTAATAATTTTCATTTCATTAGAAGCACTACGATAAAATGTCAACAGCCTTAAAAGTGCACCAGAGGTGTACAAATTAATTTTGATTTTCTGAAGTGTAATTGCTTTTGTAAGTACTAGACTGTGTAATCACTTCGGGCGTTATTACTTGTGCAATCAATTATACTTAAATGCACTTATCTGTTTTCAAACATGATTTTCGGAGGTCACCTGTTGGTGTTTTTTGCTATTATAATAGGAAGATGTTATAATTCATATTGGACATGCAGTAACCAAGGCATGGATAGGGTAGTGATGAGATAAATTGAAATATAATAGCAAAAATTGTTTCAGCAAGCGATCACCCCTCCCACATGTGGATTTTGGGCTTAATTCGTTTTAATGTAAGTCTGGCTGGGGCACTACACATCGTGACTACAAAATGGCTTCCCCAGTGGCAAAGTAAACATGGGCGTCCACGTCTGTTTCAGAGTGTGGCCGCTCGGACTGGGGCCTGGTGTCCGACTCCAGGTGCTCTCTGGGCACCGCTGCGTAAATCGCTCCACACCCATCTTTTCCGGTTTGTTCCTCTCTAACGGGAAGGTGCCAGAGCGCCGTGCCTGGAAGCCACGGGCGCTTTCATCGTCTCCTCTTCACTGCACGGCCGCTGCAGGCTGGATGCTTCGTAAATTCTTCGTGAATGAGCACATGAGCAGCGTAATGAAGGAAAGTCAATGACAGAATGTGAAGCGCTCCTTAACTGAGAGCCAGGACCATGGTTGTTGTTAGTCATCATAACAGGACGTCAATAATGACAGTGTCGATCCTGGAGAAGTCTGTTGACGTCACTGCTTTGGGCCGGGAAGCAGAGCCACGCTCAGTGAGCCGCAGGAAGAGCCCGCACGTCACCAGGAATTAAATCAACGCAAACTGAAACAGCAGTGGAATACCTTTATTGCCTATAAAATAGCAAAACGAGAGATCAGTAACATTTACAGATGCCGGAGTGGTGAGGACACGGGTGCCGCGACCACTTCTGGCAGGAACATAAGTGGGCCCAACCTTCACAAACAGTGAGCTAGCTAAATGTTTCAAACTTCAAAATGTACATGACCTATGACCAAGGATTTCTACTTTTGGTGTCTCCTTTAAAGAAATAGTAAGCGAAGGGCCGGCCGAGTGGCGCGTCGGTTAGGAGCTGGCTTGGGACACCAGCTCTGAGCAGCAGGGCCCTGGTTCAGATCCCACATGAGGGCCAGTGACGCTGCGCCCTCTACTGCTAAGATGCTGAACAACAGCTCTACCTGGAGCTGGGCTGCTGTGAGTCACCGGCAACAGCATAGGCTGCAGTGGGGCTGCCATAAGCCACCGTGAGTGGCCAGCAGTGGGCATGAGCTTTCGTGAACTGCCGTGAGCTGCCATGAGCGGCCGTCCAATGGCCGGCGAGCGACTGCCTCACCCGGGAAGAGCGCAATGATAATACCAACATAAGCCAGTGAAATGACGTCCTCCACAACTAGACTGAAGAACAAAAGGACAGCAACTTGTCTGTTCCTCTTCCCCGATTCCCCAACGCTGTTCCCATCCCCCAATTCCCCAATAAAATATTTTTAAAAAAAAGAAATAGTAAGCGAAGACCTGTACTCAAATGATTTTTTTGCAGTATTAAGTACATAAAACAGATATTGCATAAACGTCCATCTACGGAGACTATGGGAATAAGTCGTGATACATCCACAGAACAAAACCCTATGTATCCACTGAGAAGATTCTTTATGGATTGACATGGAAATGTGCTGAGTTATAGTGTTAAGTGACACAAACAAGTTGCAATCCAATGTCTGTGGTGTGCTTCTGTGTTTTGAGAGGTTGGATAGACTGCCTAAGACCTGGAAGGGACCTGGACAGTGAGTGGATCAGACACAGAGAAACACCGCCTCCTGGGGGATTGGGATGGCGTGGGTGTGGGCTTGTGACTGTCACTTACTATTTCGCATTTTTAAGTGGTGGTATTCCATGTGGTTTTAGTTTATCTTTCATTTGAAAGAAATTTAAAATAAATGCACCTAATCGATCTAAAAGTAGTTTTGAATGGGTGAGATCTCTCTTGGTAAGTAACCAACCCAATCCGTAAACGCAGAGTAGCCAAAACTGCCTGATCCCCACTCCCCCCCGCCCACCGCCACCCCCGCCAGCCCATGTCCATTCAGGCGCTTTTCCCAGGTTGGCTTCTTAACGGGCTCCCAGCTGGAATTGCACAGTGCGTGCACGAGACACATGGAAGCCTCGGGAGGGAGGATGGCACACCCATGCCATTTATATGAAGAAGCGTTTACTTCAACTGCAGCTTTCTCAGGACCTTCCAGTCATACAACACAACTGAGAGCTGGACCAGCCCCCATACGCCCCCAAAAGAGGGACAAATTCACAAAATTATGTCCTCGTCCTCAAAATGACTTCTTTAGCTGTTAGCTAAGTGTCTGCACACAGGTGATTAGGCTGAAATGTTAAGTCCTGCCTCCATGGCAACGGAAACAACAACTCTAGCTCTTTGGGACTCGGAACTGACATGGTGGCCTGTGGCACTTGTTACAATCAATCCGATTGGATGTCCGTAACGGGGTGGCCATCTCATTTTACCTTGTTGACTTTTAAGAAATAATCACATTTCACATCATATTAGTAAGTAAAATTGTAATTATAAGAAAAATGATGGAGCCATAAAATAAGAAAGTCAGCCCTATTTAAAAAAAAATTAATATCCTGATTTAAATAAAATAAAACCTTTCATTGACCTGAGAACTTGGTTAATGAGGCATTTGCCAAATTGTTTAGTTTTATGGCTTGCCAAATGTGTAATTACTTTGCTTGGCACTTTTAGAAAACGTTATTATAAACTCTTCTTCCCAAGAAAATTACGCAACATAATTATTAACTCTAAAATCACACACACATTGATCTGCTCATCTTTGCTTTCATGCTTCAGCTGTCACTTAAACGTCGGCTGCTTGAATCACGCACCTGTTCACAATGGTGTTTTCAATGTGTTTCTACTAATTTCCCTTTATTTGGTAGAGAGCCAAACCCTGGAAAGAGGAAGTAACAGCAATGGGCTTTGCTAGAAAGTCACCCCAGTCACTTCGGAGGCCCCGATCACGTCCACACGGCTGAGGACGGCCGCAGCCCTGTCGGCCGGTACGCACAGCCTGTGTTACACGGTCTCATCCATTCTGAATATTTCAGCCAGAAACAACAGCGTTTCAAACGCAGACACACAAAGACAAGCTGGCCCCGTCAGGGTTAGATTTTGTTCTTGCTTTCTCTTGGAGGTTGCCTCTGAAAAGTAAGAGTGCCTTTTGCTTAACGGACAGAGGAGAACCTGTTTCATCCAAATTTAAACCTTTATTTCGAGGTGTTCATCTCTCATGTTTCTTCTTTCAGCTTCCTTTCTATGAGGCGTCCGCTGTCTGCTAACCAGGACACCCTGGGGGCCGGGCTGGGCTCAGGACCGCCCTCCTCAGCCCCTGCCACGGCCACGCCGCCTGCGTGCTCCTTCATTAGCGGGCAGAAAGACCACCTTCTCCCTTCACGTTGGTTCAGCCGTGAATCAGAACAGTGTTATGGGCTGAATTGTGTCCCCCCACAAAATTCACTTGTTGAGGTGCTGATCCCCAGTGACTCAGAATGCGGCTGTATTTGGAGGTGATTAAGGTTAAATGGAGCCATGCAGGGCCCTCATCCAGTAGGACGGGAGCCTTTATAAGAAGAGGAGATTAGGACTCAGACACACGCACAGAGGACAATATGGGGAGGAGATGGCCACGGACCAGCCAAGGCAGAGGCCTCGTAAGGAACTGATCCTGCCGATACCTTGAGCTTGGACCTCCAGCCTCTAGAACTGTAAGAAAGTAAGTTTATTTTCCTAAAGGCCCTGTCTGTGGCCCATTGTGAAGGCCACCCTAGCAGCCTAGCACTTTGCTCTGCTTGGTAGGGAACTGGTGAGTAGCGATGGAGCGACTGGACCTAGCTCCATTCTTCACTGAATGGCAAGACAGCAGAGAAATGGATTGAGCTGTGGCCACAGTGGGTCCGTCCATAGAGAAGGACCTACCAGAAGTCACGGAGATTCAGGGGCTCATGGTTCCCTGGGGGGCGGGGGGCTGCAGATATGCAGCTGACGTAGCTGCGTGATCGTGGCTTTCTTTGTGAGAGAATGTGGAGGCACCTGCCTGCTCAATAGCAGACAACGTTACTGTCACGGTTTGAGCCCTTATTTCGGTTATACAGCCCCACCCCCCAAAATGTCAGGTTAAAGATCCCCTGAAAATTGCTGGAAATTTCCTAATTACCATGCAAAGGAGAGTTCTAAAAATGCACAAATCTATGCACATGGACACTGACCTCGCAAGACTGAGGGCAGCTGTTGTCTTCTTGGAAAGCGTCCAGCTCCAGACCTGGGGTTTGCTGCCCCCTCCTGTAGAAATGGGCAGTGGGTCAGGTTTCAGCCAGTCCCCATGAGTGCTTCAGGTCAGATGGAAGTCTGATTCTGAACAGCTTCTGTTTGCAGAGAAACAGGCTTTATTGAGCCTTTCCGTGTTGCACTAGGATGCGTATCTCTCCAATAAACAAACAAAGAGTGTTAGAATTCTTGAGGCACAATGCTGGGTGATTTTCACCTTTACTGGCCTGTCCGCCCTAAATTCCATCTTTTGCTCCTGATTTGGCAATAAAGATCCATATATATTTATCTGGGGGGAAAGGACACAAATAAAGAAGCTCTGAAAGCATAACCTTTTTTCTCTTTGGCCACTGAGAGTTTATCCGTATAGACCCACCAGGACGATGTCCTCTGGTGCTTTTTCAGGTTTTATTCTGCATTTTGCTCTGTGCCTCCTGAGACAACCCAGGAGAAAGCGTGTGCAGATCTGCATGATGCATTCTGAGAAAACATTTTAGGTCCCGTTTTAAGGAAAGAGTAAGACATATTTTCACTTTTGCACCTTCTGTTCCCAAAGGAAAACATTGACTTGAAAACCAGGCTTGCAAACAGCTTCCCACTTAAACAATAAAACGGCAGCGAGTTTCTACCAGTGATCCCAGAAGGCACGTGCGAGGTACAGAACCCGGTGTTGATAAGCGCATGGGATACATGGAAAGAACGCTAAAAAAACCCAGTGATGCATGTTACTTTTTGACTCAAAATGATAGAGAAGAATCTGAACAGTTCCTATTAGAATATCCACCTGGCATTTACAGAAACATCAAATTAAGCCAGAAAGGAAAAGATGGCCTGCGTATTTATCCACTGGGTAACGAAGGCAGATTGCTGTAAGAAACTAACGCAGTCCTCTCAGCTTTATTCTCCCGCACCTTTTTTCTGGGAAGGACTGTCCTAAGTGTCCTAAATGCAGGCTCCGATGGGCCGTAAAACAGTCACCTAGGAGACCCGACACTGCCTACCGACTACAAACCGAGGCTTCATTTTCCTTTGCTAAATGTGTTGTTTTTTCCTAGTGATTAACTGGAGGGAAAAGATAAAGTCAGGCACATATTAATTTCCAAATTCCAGTGAAGCGATGCGACACATACCTGGCCAGCTCACTTCCATTCCCACGGTTAGATAGCATCCTCCTACACTTGTGCTTACAATCCTTTTTATTACGTCTCAAAGCTTGTGCGTGGGGAGAAGATGATGATGCTTATCAGAGAGCGCTGCTCTGATGTAAGCCGGGCCTGGAAAAGCTGTGCATTGACACTTCATAAAACTCGCCAGGTTTTACAATCAAACTCAAATAAAAAAGATGTACCCTTTCCTCTCATCCATACTTAGCAAATTTACCTTAAAACTCACCATCTGTAGTAAACGTTGTGCAAATGATATCATGTGCTTATAATTCTGGGGGAAAGAATTTTTTAACCAGCATATACTTCCGGTTATAGCTGAAATATTAATGGTTCAGTTGCAGGAGGGGCTGCTGCAGTTTGCTCTTTCACAAAAGCCACGTTTCCTGAGATTTCCCTGATTCCTGGACCGCATTGAGATCCCGCAGTTTTCAGGTAAGACGGCAAAACCTGCTTTTTGCTGAGAGCTTTTCCTTCGGGGGAGCAGTTCTGGGCATCAGCATGTGATGAGCAGTGGATGTTAACCACAGCGACCTTCCGGGGCGGTCACAGGGGATTGTGGGAATGTGACTGAAATCTCACCAAGGTGTCGGCGCCTGGGATTGGGGGAAGCGTTTTAACCCCACTGGAGAGGTGTGCTGGGGCGGGGCTGGGCGTGGTGACGCTGGGGGTCCTGGGGTCTGAAGGGGGCGCACGAGGAGCCTCCCTCCCTTGTCCTGGAGGAGGGTCTCTGTAACGCGGCCCCTCGTCGCTGAACCCACCAATGAGGAAATGTGGGTTAGTCAGCCACTTGCTCGGTCCCCTTCTGTCCATGCAGCTCTTTGTTTCTTGTCAGTTTCGTAACATCTGTCGCAAACAACAAGCGGCCGGCGCAGCGATGCACGCCCACCAGACGGGTGTGAGGACAGCGCTGCCTGGTCGGTGTGGCCTCAGTTACGCCATCTTGCTCGTGGGGGTCCCCCCCTGCTTACCAGGATGCAGACTCGTTACCACGCACCCCGCTGTCCCCCGGGCAACCCTTCCGCTTGGATCAGTCCCTTCCGGGTGGAAGCTCGGGGCTTCTTCCCTCTGCCTCTCCCCAGACATGTCAGGTGGACAGGGAGCTCATGGCGGTGGGTCCATGAGGCTTCTGTGTGGCACATGGGCCCTGGGCCACCTCCGGGGTCTTGGCCGAGCTCTGCAGAGATGCCAGGCTACTGTCCAGTCCACACTGGCCTCTGTGGCTGCTGAAGGCACAGCCAAGGAACACATGGTCAGTCCTCTCTGCTCACTCAGGCCCAGCGTCCCCCCCTCAGGCCACCTGGGCTCTCACTGGGTTCATGTTCAGCTCCTGACTAGGTGGCTCACCTGGCATGTCCCTGTCATGGGGTCACTTCCCGTGGCAATGGAGATGCCACAGGGAAATCTCGGCCCTCCCTCTGAGGACTGTCCTTGGAGGTGGGCACCGCTGCAGGGGTGCAGGTCACTTTTTTGAGAGCGCTTGGCTTGTGGCTTCAGGCAAAGTGCATCGGACAGGCCCAATGTTGACCATGGCCTCGGAAAGGGCCATCTCCTGGGGAGTTGTGGTGACAGAGGCACCTGGCTTTCCTGCATGGCTCCAATGACCCCACACATTCATATTTCAAAATGGCTGAAAAGACTAATGTGCACAGTTTATCGCAGGCGCCTGGCAGGCGAGAAAGTCAAATGACCCTTCAGTGATAGAAACCCAATCTACGGCCCTCAGCAGATCCCGGTCAGCTAAACCCATAACCCCTGCTGCCCTTCGAAGGGCTGTCCCGAGACATATAACACGTTGACTTTGGGGCCCTTTCCAGCATCATGGCTTCATCTTGCTGCGCCAACATGGGAGGCACGACCCCCCTCTTCATGGGGCCACTCCTTCTCATCCCACAGAATAGGTTTAAGTGCTGTGGCCTCAGAGACCCCCCCCCAGACCAGCCTATCCAGCAAGAACCTGGGATCTGTTACATTACAGGTTACACTGGGTTTCATTAACACACTTTCTAATTATATGATTATTTGTAC
>NW_017731382.1:2401113-2406276 GCF_001890085.2 Hipposideros armiger | reverse complement strand
AATTTTTATCACATAATAGTTGCTCAATAAATAATAGGCTATTGAATGAGTCAAAAAATGAATCAATGACCATCCCTATGAATATCTATATATAAAATTTTTCAATTACAGTTGATGTTCAATATTATCTTAGTGTCAGGTATACAGTATAGTGGTTAGACATTTATATAACTTATGAAGTGATCCCCCTGATAAGTCTGATCCCCACCTGGCACCATACATACTTATTACAATATTATTCACTGTATTCCCTGTGCTGTCCTTTACATCCTGTGACTATTTTATAACTGCCAATTTGTATTTCTTAATCCTTCACCTTTCCCACCCAGACCCCCAAAACCCCTCCACCTGGCCACCATCAGTTGGTTCTCTGCATCTGAATTTGTTCCTTGAATGTCTGTTGAAATGCAAAGAGCTGCGTTTTAGCCTTGAAGAAGGAGAGCATGTGACGGGAAGGATTGCTTAGTAGCGATTGGAGTTGTAAATACCCAAACAGTGTGCGTGTGTGTGTGCGTGTATGTGCATGTGTGTGGTTGTGCATGTGCGTGTGTGTGTGCATGCGTGCATGTGAATGTTTGTGTGTGTGTGCACGTGCATGTGTGTGTGCATGCGTGTGTGTGTGCGCACGCGTGAGTGTGTGTGTGTGCATGTGTGTGTGTGTGTAGGCATTTATACAGGTTACACACAAGAAACTAGGGAGTAGAGGGAAGTCTGTGTAGCCCTTGTCAGCTTCAATTACATTTCCCAGAACTTGTAGCTAAAAGATAGTAAAACCAGCATCCCTGTTAGCACTGGGAACTGCTAATTCACGGGCAAGCAATTTAGATGCATTCCAGGTGAGCAGGTGAGTTTTCAGCAGCATGGCAGGCAGGGTATCACTTACCATAACTTACTGTAGTTGGAGTAGTTCTGGGTGATTCGTGTTCCTGTGTCTGGTGTGGTTGCTTCTGCATGGCCTGCAGTGCGGGGTGAAGGAACCAGCTCTAGGGACAAGACTTCAGTGCAGCATCATGACCCACGTGTGGGAGGGAGCATGGAACGGCCTCGAGGGCCCATGCCAGCTGCTGCTTCTGCAGGGAAAGGAGCCCAGTACCAAGGTCAGAGCACTCGAATCAGGAAATTAAACGGTCATGGGAAGAAGACCACGGACGTGGCCCATTTGTCACACAGGCTTAGCCATACATCTGTGAACAGATGGACTTGAAATCCCTTTTCTGGCCTGATGTTCCCTGCAGGGAACCAAGATACACAGTTGAGCTGAGAAGTGGGCATTTTACCATCACCGTGAAAGCCGGCGTCCATTTACTGCAGCCGTGTATAACGGCGGTTTGCTGAAGACTTCACTAGCAGACAGGGTTTGCAGTCGGTCAGCAGCTGTGGCCTCTGTAGGGCAGGTGTGCGCATCCTGGAAACTCAACAAGTAAATCGTGGCTTCCGCAATCATGGGGGGTGGGGGCGATCTTTTGAAATACACCATGGTCGGTGCTGCCGTCCCATGTAACTCATGTAACAGTTAAGACCAGGAGCTGCTCCCGACACACGTGCACCCCATATTTTGGAGTGTGTGAGAGCATGCAAATGGGTATGGAACCCCAGCCTTTCAGAGCTTAACGAGGGACTCTGGGCAGTGTTAGCTCTTTTCTCAGAGCACGAGTGTGTGAATATCACACAGAGACGGCGTGGTGGGTCGTTGGGAATGGATGGTTCAGGGGCAGCGGAGGCGTGGTGACTCCCTGGGGCGGGGTGCACGAGTCGGAACTGAGATGCTCAGTGCTGGCTGCAAGCTTTGACCATCCGTGAGCAAAGCAACCCATGGAGCTTCCAAAGTGCTTCATAATCATCCACAAATGGTCACCGGACTGTTCAAGCACAGTGAACTTGGTTCCCTCTCAAAATACGCATACCACAGAAATTCATTTGGACAATTGCCAGTTTCTCTCAAGCTTGTTCAAATCTAATATTTACTGCAGTAAATAACCAGGTTATAAATAATAATTACATTTCCTACAAATTTATTTGCCTCGGTAAAATACAAAATGTAGTTTAAATATCTCCAAGCTGTGATTACTTTTGGAATATAAATATTCTCTCTGCTGCGAAATAGGTGTGAATCATCAGGTGCTGGTGAAAACTACTCCGCAGTCATGACGCGGCCTCCGAGGGTGACTGATGGCCACGTCTCCTGATTTCCCCTGAGACGTATTAGGTGTCAAATCTTCAGTCATATTTCAGGCATCTGTTTGACTAACGGGGTTAGAAGTGTTTAAACCTTGCAGCAAAGACTTTACATCAAAGATACCTCACACACTTATCCTACCTCACAACAATCTTGGGCCCAAATGGGGGACAGAATGTGGCACTCAGGTAATTAATTATCTGTGCGTATCTTCTCATTTGCATAGCTTCCGGAAAAAGCCCTCCTCTCAGTCCTCTGCACACTTAATTACATCTGCCATCCCGCTGCCCTGCAATATTTGACACGCTCAGAGGAAGGCAAATAACAAAAATGCTAAATGACATTCCCATTTCCTTATTGAAAAGATTTATTATTCAACACTGTCTGTGTGTGGTACTCCTTCGCTCTCTTATAAATATTTTACAGATTTTAAGAGCTTCAAATTTAAAATACCAATTAGTTAAATTAACAACCCAAATAATTGAAAAACAGTATACTTAACGTTAAGCGTTTGATTTTTATCCTTGATAGTCATTGGGTTTGAGTTTCCTAAAATTAAGCATTGTATAGAAATGTGTATTTACAGGAAATGTTTAGCCTCTTAAGAGCGGCACAAAATTGGTTGCCCTAAAAGTATCTGAAAAAATTAGTTATTGGGAATCATCACCCAAAACGAACAGTAGAAACATCTGGAAGCTGCCTTTCTCCGTTTCCCTTCCTTCATTCCCCTCGTCACTGGCTGCCCCCTCTCCTGGGAACACTTTTCACCCACATAACCATCCATGTAACTCCTTCCTCATCCCCAGGCACTCACAGATTTTCGCCTGTTGAGTTTGCTCTGTGGACCCCGTGCTATGAAAACGTAGCACGCGCCCCTAACCATCCCGGCCTCCTGGCTCACCCTGCCCTGCTGTGTGCTTTTCATGGCCCTTCTCACTTCCAGACGCACTGTGTCACATGCTTCTTTTCACCAATTATTACCCACTGGCCGTCCTCTGCCCCAGGCAGGGGAGTCCCGTGAGGGTATTCATTCTGGTCAGCACTGCACCCCTGACCCTAAGGCGGTGCTTCTCCCTGGGGGCAGCTCTGTTCGTCCGGCCACCTGGGCAGCCTTTACCTGTCAGTGGCTCCAAGCACCTGCCCGCTGGCTTCACACCCACCTTCATGGACGTTTCTTCCTCTGACTGCTTGGATGCCTGACAGGCATTTCCACATCGAGGGCACACAGTTGGCCGCTCAGTATTTGGTGGTTAGGAGTAAGCCTCTTCCACATTCTTCACTCAGAAAGTGTCCGCGTCCCGAAAATCCTGCTATAACCCTCAGTAAACACATTCCCACCCACCACTAAAAGCTCCTTAGTTACGCTGAAATGCGAGATGTGAATCAAATCAATTTTCTATTTTAGGTTGTAAAATGGAATTTCAGTACTACTCTCAGACCTTTTACAAAAGGGAGCATTTTTTCCCCTCTTGTTATTGTACGCAGATCTGCAACTAGAACTAATCATTTTCAAATTGTTCTCATGGCACCGAAAATGCCATTCTCCCTCCACGCCTGCTTCTATTGTGTGTGTCCAGAGGAAAACGCTTCCCTCCGTTCTCTTCCTCCTCCTGCATCCGGATCCGTCGGCTAACCTCTTCAAAGGCATGAATTAACCTTGGGACATATGCCTAACAGAAAGGCAAGATACACTCTGTATACAATGGCTACTTTTAGGAATCTTTTAAATATGTTATTGTAGAATATTCCACTTTAAAGGTTTTCTCATTTGCAGATAAATGGTCTATTGGAGGAGACTAAAATGATGGTTTTGCTTCCCTACGACACTCTCTTTAATCTTGTTGCTACCGGGCTGACCTGTAAAGATAACATCCTCAGTCGACCTTAAACTTCATTTCTGTTTAATTCCAATTCCTTTGCCTTCAGCGCAGCACCTGCTGTCTCAGGGGGGCAGCCAGCCAGGCTGATCTGTGGGTGCCTCCCCACCCAGTGCCCCTTCCCAGGGGCAGTTCAGGGGGCACTTGGGGTCTGGGCTGCGGATCCTGGCGTCTGGGGACGTGGAGGAAAATCCCCATGGAAGGGCCTGCTCTGACCTCATTGTCCTGTCCTCATAGGCACCTCCAGAGGCTCCTCACCTTTTGGGCTTGATTTTGGCCACATTTCCTCCTATTGTCTGAGGCATCAGTGGGCACTATTTAACAAGTACATGGTGCTGTGTGCCAGGCACAGCACTGGGTACCTTACAAAGATGACCTTACGGGAGACCTCACAAGGGCCTCACTCTCTGGGCAGGCGCGGTCGTGATGCCCGTCTAACAAATGGGTAGATGGAGGCAGCGGCAGGTGTGGTGACCCGACTTCCCGCAGCTGGCCCCGGAGCCGGCGTGAAGCCACAGTGGTGCCCTAGCGTCCTGCCAGGAGCGGTTCTTCTGTTTCTGGGTCAGGTCCGCACCCCTTGGGGGCTCCTCCGGGAACGCATGGAGAAGAGCCCGAGACCTTTCACTGACCGTTGTCCAGTGTAGATGTGGCCTGAACAGGCCCTGAGCTCGGTGGCTTACGGTGACATCAGAGACGCAGGCGGTTAGAGAGGCGCTTATGAAGATGGCTGTTTGCACAGGGAAAGGCAGGAAAGAGGGCTCCCAGGTCATGGGTGCTTCCTGTCTGTTACCTCACTTAACCCTGCCGGCCTCGGGATAATGAGGCGCCGTCACTGTTATTCCTTTTATGTACAAAGAATAACTATGCTAGGTTAATAAATAATACATAATTACATGGCTGTGCTGGGTCAAACGGCTAGCAAAGGGTCCATTCGTCCTTTCAGGCTTCCGTCACAAGACGCCAGCGGCTGGTGTCTCAAACAACAGAACTGTGTTCTCAGAGTCCTGGAGGCGGGGAGTCCAAGATGAGGTGCTGGCTGCGTCAGGCTGTGAGGGCTGTCTTCCTGGCGTGCAGACAACTGCCTTCTTGCTGTGTGCTTACGGGGTGGCG
>NW_017731382.1:2394124-2398258 GCF_001890085.2 Hipposideros armiger | reverse complement strand
GACTGCCTCCCCTAGCACAGGGGAGTTTAATCACGTCAGTCTGGGCCCCCACGTTGGCCGCCCACGACATCGGGCGTCCCCACACCTCCGTGCTTGTCCTGCCTGCTGCTGTGCCCCTGACGACCACCCCCTAGGCCCCTGGATTCAGCCTTGGCCTCCATTCTCTCGCGGTCTGTCCTCAGCTCCTTATGCTACAGGCTTGGGTTCCCCAGGACCCTTCACTCGGCCCTGGCACAGCCTTGTCTGGGGGCGATTAGAGAAGTTCTCACAAGTCAGGCAACTCGCACCATGCCGGCTGCCTAATAAGCTGGGGTTCGGCCATGGGAACATAGTCTGTGGAGGAAAAGTCTCAAGCATTTGCTGGGACATGGGCTGTTGGCCTGTAACCCCCTTCATAGTGTGGTCAGGAGTTTAGATGTGAGGTTTACTCACGCTTCAGCACGGCCATGTACTGAGTGTGTTTGGGTGAGTCACTTAACCTCCCTGAGCCTTAACACCCAGCACTTCTGGAAATCGGTGAACTGATTTCCAGACTCACTACTGATGAGTCTGATGACATCTGCGAGTCTTCCATGAGCCAGTGCCATTTTTAATCTCCGTGTTTGGCACATAGCAAACGAGGAGTACATATTATCTGCTATTACTTTTCTTGTTAGTGTTGTTATATTCCCAGTTGGTCCCAGCACTGTAACCCAGAGAACCATCCAGAAACCGCAGCCCCATCCTCAGGGCCTCCCCTCCTTCGTTCAGGCAGCCGGGGGCTTTGAATCTGAAGGTGTCAGGGAGGATATTTGAATCCAGCCTGCCTTCTCCCTGGGAGGTTCTCCTTTGGAGCTGTGCCCCCCCCCCCAGATTAGATGCTGCCCTCGACCAGCACGGAAGCACACAGATTTATTTAGGCGTCATATTTGTTGGGTTGCTCTGCAGAAAAATGATTGTCCCTAATTACCATACCAACACATGAATCATTGCTGGCGTCCCAGCCACACAGCCTGCCCAGCTGCCGGTCCTGTCTTCCAGGAGACATTAGGGACCGTGTAACAAGCCTGCAGTCCTCCAGCCCAGCGACGCCCTCCCCCGCCGCCACCCCTCAGCCCTGCTGTTCCGTGAACGTGACAGGCACTGTGGGATGGGGAAGGTGTCAAGGAAATGACTTGTCTTTTGGTGACAGATGTTCTCAGCTGGGTTATAGGACTCCAATGGCAAGGGGACGTTTTACAAGACCATGTGTCTTGAGGGCAGAACGGGGTCTTTTATTACTGGTATCTAAATCACAGAGCTGGCTCCAGTCTCTCCCTCTCCCCCTAAGTGCACCAGCCGAGTCTTCATCGCGGCCGCCAAGTCTGTGCATCTCCACAGGCGTCACACACAATCCACCCAGCTGGACTTCCCAGGCAGAAACAGCCCATCTGGGCCGGACCAGGCTCGCGGTCAGGCTCTGGGGGACGGATGCCTGGACTCTGAGCAGGGCTGTCCCCAGAGCAGTTGTATTCCCACATGCGTCTGAAAATGTGTGTCCCTGCATTTGATGACAATTAGAAAAGAAAATGTGTTCAAACGTCCATTCTTACATCTAAATTCCTCAAGTCTTCCAAAACCATGGGAGGCACACATCCAGCCAAAACGTTCATCTGGTCCCACTCACAATCCAAGCACCCTCCTATTTTGATCTTCAAAAATAACGAGTTTGTGAAAAAGCCAGAAGCTTGTGGACCCATGTTTGCTCTCGCTCCAGAGCCCATGCAGAGTCCGCCCATGCAGAGTCCGCCCAGGCGCTAACCTGGATGCACACACGTTTCCACCCCTGGCGTCTACACCAGCCTGCACCTGATCGTCAGTCAGTCGTTCACTAGCTTTCAACGCATGAAGCTCGTAAACGCTTTTCCATGTGTGGGTGACAGTGTACATATGTCACTGCAATGACCAGCAAAGCATCTGGTGAATTCAGGCAATGTTTTCGTCAACTGCAGCTAAGGAACCAAACATCCTATTGCAGGTTTTCAGCTATCGCATATCGGCCTGTATGATCCGACTTCCTGTGTGTGTCGTGTGTTCTGTCAGATGATGAGTGACCGTTGCCCTCATGATCCCTGTTCTTGAACACTCCGAGACGTCCCAAGCCACACCTGGTTTTGCACCTTACTGAGCCTGGCACCGGTGGCATGGTTGGTACATAGTGGGTGGCCAATATAGATTAATTAGTCAAATACGATTTGAGTGAATAGATGCCATGTCATAGGGACTTTGGGTTTTAGTAATTTATGTGCAACTTTTTTTTTTAAAGATTTTTATTGGAGAATTGGGGGGATGGGAACAGTGCTGGGGAATTGGGGAAGGGGAACANCACTAACATTCAGCCCATAGCACAGGGCTTCCCAGTCTTGACCCTGCAGGCATTTGGGGCCAGGTAACCCTTTGCTGCGGGGCCGTCCTGGGCACCGGAGGACATGTAGCGGCGTCCCTGGCCTCCACCCTCTCCTCCCCAGTTGTGACATCCAAAGCTTCTCCAGACGGTGACACATTTCCTCTCAGAGGCAGTCATGGGCTAACCTGGGCTCTCAGCCACGGTGCCGTCCCATGCAACCTGAAGACGACCCCAGGAGTTTGGCTTTAGCAGAGGGGTGTGAACTCAGTATCGCTCACCACATTCTAGTTCTCACATCCATAAGCCTGACTCCAAGAAGCTGATAACTTTGGGGAAGAGGCAGCACAAATGCATGCTTAGCCCCTAAAGGCCGATCTTCCTGCTTGGTTCTGGGAAACAGAACTGAGAAACCTCAGGGTATGGCTTCCGCGGAGCTGCTCCGTGCGGGGGTAGCGAGCGCACATTTTAAGGGGCCAGCTACCTCTGCCCTTCACAGACACAGGCCACGAAAGGTCATAGCCAGTGCCAGCCCTGTCCCTGGCGCAGCCTCAGGGGTGCCCTGGTCCTGAACAGGACTTGGTGACTCCACCAGCAATGGCTTCGAAGGAGCGGGCCTGTTCTGGCAGCCTTGCCACAGACACATCAGGGACTCGCAGTAGGGGGCTGCCTGCAGGCTCTCTGAGGGCTGGGATGGATTCTGAAACCGACTACATACATAGTCAGAAGATGAAGCCAAATATGCGAGGATTAAATACTTTGGTGAAGCAGAAATTACCATTATAATATAGTTTTTAACAGAAGTGAGCAGGTGGTGTTTTAAATCTATCCAAGATTAACCCACATTCATACTCTAAGCACCCAGGCCGCTGTAATGAGCATCCTCTAATTATGTATCCTTGGGAGTGCATTTTATGTTAGGTTTCAAACTGGAGTTTGGATCCAACTGAAGTTATCTGCACAGTGCAGTTCTGTGTATCATAGAGTGGGGATTGAAAATATTAAGTATTTTGGGGGTAACTTCACTTTGGGGTCTGTCTCCCTGTAGCTGCTCTCCGGGAAGGAACGGAGTGGAGAGCCGTGAATTACAAGAGCGTCGAGTGGGCTTTCCGCATTGGAATTCTAGTTGCGTCCGGGCACACTTTCGGTTGCTTCAGGGTAACAGCGGCATTTGCAACCCTGGATTTTCCTAAAATTCAGCTCCTTCTTCATGTGTGGTGACATTATTGGAGGTTGTGTCACCACACGGCTGGATTCTGCCAGCTTTGGTCTTAAACACGGAAGCCGTGCATTTACGCCCCTGAAGTAGAAGGTTCCAGACCATCTCATTGTTGCTTAAAATGTGACATGGTGGTGCATAGGCCCCCACGTGACAATGAGAGAAGGCCCTGGCATATTGGTGGAGGCCACAGGACAATGTAACGTCTCACTGTTCCCCCGTCTTAGGAGATTTCTTGGTTCTGTCTCAGGCCGGGCAGTGCAATATTTTGAGCCCAGCTCATAAACAGAATATTGAGCTAAAAAGCCTTTTTCTTTAATCCTTTCCGTGATGGCACTTTCACAGCCCCTCCCATCTTCCCTACAAGGCAGTTCCCACCCTGACCATAAAGGAGGGGAGAGTGACAGGAGCCTGTTGAGATCAATTCCAAGGTCTGCTTCTGAGCCACCCTACCCTGCCAGCCCCTGCTCTTGAAATCTACACGCTCGGCCTCTTAACTTCTGTGCTGCACACTGTGGAAGTTTAAAACCCTCCCAGAATCTCTTTAAATGCT
>NW_017731382.1:2327317-2390849 GCF_001890085.2 Hipposideros armiger | reverse complement strand
GGCCGGCCCTATGTGCAACTTTTTATCGGTCTTTTTCAACCGCCGCGAGCTCCCGAACCGCACGCTGGGCCTCTGGTGAGCACCACACAAGAGAGTGCGGCCTGAGCATGGCTCAGCCAGCGGCTCTGTCCTGCAGGTCTCAGCCCCAGCCACACGCTGGAGTCACCTGGGGAGCTGTGCGAGGTGATGAAAATGTAATTACGGTGATGGTTGTTCAACTGTACAAATATGTTAAAAACCACTGAATTGTATACTTAAAGCAGTGATCTTTATGATATGTAGATTATATCTCAGTCAGGCTGTTAAAAATAACGAATCCCTCAACCAGAAATTCAAAGTCAGCTGGTCTGAGCTGAGCCTGCGAAGTCCCCAGCTGGCTCTAACGTGCAGCCAAGGCCGAGAGCCACTAGTTTAGTCAGCCCAGCACTCAGGCAAATCAATTTCCGCAGACGCCGGGGAACCCAGGGCCGACTGTGGAGACCATTGATTATTCTGGGTATAGACCTGGCTGCCCAGGGACCCACATCAAACGCCATGGACTGTCAATAATGTCTTAACTCCGTTGTTCCCAAACCTGAGCGGACATCTTACAAAACAAGGAGGTTTTCCAGAAGACAGCGTCCCCTGCTGCCCCGCCAAACTCTGTGTCACCAGCAGAGGTGGAGCCTGGAAACTGGAGTCATGAACAACTCCTCCATAGAGCCTGAGACCCGTGACCTGTACTCCCGGGGTGACTCCATGATGTGTTCAAATCAGACACCCAAGACCCCTCCTAAACAGCAGCTGCTCCCAGAAGGGCCATGTGCATTCTGTTGTCAGGAACTGTTTGCACTCAAAGTTACGAAGCTGTGAAATGGCAATTAATGTGATTGAGGGGAGTGATGTTGGTGCAAGACCGACCAGAGAGCAGCTCGCCCCTGGCACCTGTGGGCTGGCCAGCCGTGGGTGATGTCGTCCCAGCCACTGGCACTACCCTTTGCTCCGTCTCCTGCATGGGAAGGGGCTCACCCTCCTTCACGCCGAGGTCTACTCTCCCACCTTTGTTCTGAAGCCCATGCTTTATGCAAAACAGGTTCTCAATGATACTTTCTCCCTTCCCATAACCTCACTCTCTCAGCTGCCACCCTCTCTTCCAGCTCATCATCATTTCTCGTTCATAACACACAAACCAGAGCCCTACTGTCATGCCCCACGTCTCACTCCCCACCAGCTACACCCCAATTCCTGCCTCCATTTGCATTCCAACTTGAGTTACTTTCGCTGGCTGCTGACCTATTTGACTGGCGCACCATGTCCGCAGGGCCCACCCCCAGCATGGCACCCGCCTCCTCCTCCTGGCCCGCTTGGCTTTCCAGTGTGGGTCCTCACCCACGTCGGTGCTTTAAATCACTGACTACGAACTGAAAATTCCCAGATGATCCGTCAGCCCAACCTAATCCTCAGCAGCGCTATGTTTCACACACTTCTCAGATTCTGTGTAACCCCAGCTCCACTCAGTCTTCGCTGCCGGACCTCAGGCTGTGGTCCCGCCCCTGTGCCCAGGGGGTTTGCTCAAACCAGAGCTGCCCTCCTTGGCACTCCCTTCATCCTCAGGAATCAGTGCCCCTCACACCCTCAAAGCCTCTGTCCCAAGCATTTCCAAGCCCCTTTGGTGCGCATCAGCTCTGCAACCCCACATTAGTCTAAATCGTTCTTTGAGAGAGCAAGGCTCATTGCCGCCTTCGAAAAACATCCATGAATGGCCCTCTGGGGGCCGTGGGATGAGAATACAATTCCTAGCACCTCACTGAAGACCCTGATGACCTCACCCGCCCATCACCCAGCCCCGTCAGAACTCTCCCCCGCTCCCCTGCGTCCCAGCCCCACTCGCCCTGCCCTCCCTCGGGGGCAGGGAGGGCACCTGTTTCCTGACACAGCTTCCTCAGTGCGCAGCACAGTTGCAGCCGCGGAATAGGCACAGAAGCAGTCTCTGCCGACCAGATGAACGTTGGCTTGCCTAAGCCTCAGTTTGCCCATGTATAAACCAGGCGATGACAGTAGCTAATGTTTAGGGTGATTCCTGAGAGTGCCCGTGATAACACGGGTGGGATAATCGGCACCCATCACATCATTAGGGCACGAACGCTGATGACAATGACGACGACGATAATGAAGAAGAATTGATCAGGCGCGTCCCATGCCTAGGACAAAACCATCTTACACTAAACGATCAATTCAAGTCACTGGTCTGGAAGCAGGATCGCACAGGACTAGTGGACAGGCCCTCTGTGGGTCTCTGCTTTCTTTCATGTGAAACGGAGGATGGGTCTGGGAGTGCTTCCCGACTCTTCTCTGAAGACGTCTGGGTGTGCTTGCTGAGCCCCGTCACGGCCGGCCGAGGTGGGGCCATCGCCACAGCTGGCTTCAGAGCTGCCCCGTACCCATAGCGTGGTACAGTCGTCTGTTGTGCATGGAACACCGAGTCTGTGTCTAAACTCTGCTGGAGTGCAGAATTGTCCAACTGGAGGGATGTGTGTTTCCGTCAGGATCTCTGGGCCACAAGCACCAGGAGAGTCAACCCAGCCCGGCCTCAACGTGAAGGAAACCCTGACCGTGGTGGCCGGCACCCGGACGCGGGCCACGTGTCAGTGGTGAGCCCTGCCTTCTCCTGAGAGTGGCCTCACCCCAGCCTGCCTCCCCTCAGGAAGGGCTGCAGAGCTCGCGGATGTGCCACGCTCCCGCCTGTCACCCACGTGACGGGTGGCAGAGGGGGTCTTGGCGTAGTTGTCTCCCAGCGAGTCCTGAGCAAGGCTGATGAGCCCGATGCAGGTCCCATGTCCACCCCTGACCAAAGACTGCCTTTGGGGGTACTAGGTGCCGGCCACATCAGGACGGGGTTCTGCACCCCACTTTTAGGGGTGAGGATAAAAGGAGCTGTGTGAGCTGAGGGGGTGAGGGGCTTTGCCTCCTCAAAGGGAAATCACCAAAGTGGTTACTAAGAGATAAAGAAATGCCCAGAGCAAAAACCAAAGTCCAAGCATTCTGATGCTCAGACAATTTTAAATCCTCTGAAGAATCTAAATTCACTCAGGCAACTTCAGTGAAAATCGCTGCTTCAGCTCCAGCCGCCAAATAAAACTTCTTCCTGACCCCCGCGCCCCTCCGGACTATCTCGTGAACTAAAGAATTTAAGCTTACGTCTCCCGGCCCTCGGAAAGAGCCACTGGCCTTCTCTTAACTCCAGCATCGCTAACAGAATAGTCAGGAAATGAACAAAGCGCCAGAGTGCTGGTGTCTGCAGAATTCCAATTGTCACGTCTTCCTTCCCCCGAGCTGTTTGCACGACTCTTATCCTCTCTATCTTGAAGATCCTGACAAGCTCCTTACCCATTCAGGCAGCTCCCTCGCCGTTACAGACTTGCTGACCTAGAATATGAGTCTTTTGTGTGCCACTATATCAAATGCTTTCTTGAAACCCAAGTAAATTATCGCCGGGCTCTCTCCTGTTGACTCTTTGTGCTGTTGCCATGAAAAGTTCCGTGGGACTGACCGAGTGTGGCTTTTTTGTGGCGAGCCCGTGTCACTACCTGTAATTAAGCTGAGGGAGCCCCGCCCAGCTTGAAGTGTGGGTTGCATGCTGCTTCTGACTGGTGAGTTTGGGGAAAGGGTCTGGCGTGATGTGTGTGTAGAAGGCACAGTCCGTGGAGTCCTGGGGCCAGCCCATGCAACGGGGCCGTAAGGCCCTCGGCCTGGAAACCCAAGTGTGAGTCTTCCTGACAGTAACGTGTTATCAGTCTCCTCTATCCCCTGTGTGACTTGGGCTAACACACCAATCACCTACTTGCTGGATAACTTTGGGCAAGCTACCTCCCCCTCCCCCCAAGCCTCAGTTTCCCTAACTGAATGGTGGTCACAGCATCTAATCAGCAGGGTGGCTGTGATGCTCAGAGATGGTGGCCGTCAAGGGCCCAGGTCAGAAACCCCAAGCAGGTGGCTGTTGTCATAGGGATGGGGACTGGGTCCAATCCAGGTCTCCCACCTGCTGGAGCCCTGCGTGAGTTTCCACTTCACTGGTCCTCCTGCACAGCACCACCGTCCTCGCAGGCAGTGTGACACACAGTGCATCCCGTGGTCGCGAGGACAAGCACGGTGCTGGGACGTCCTGCCCTCTGCCTCCCTGCACACGTCTGACCCTGCTCTCGGAAGCCCCCTTCTACTATCTCTCGTCGGGGACAGCTCAGGGGTACAGAGACCACTGCCTCCCTGGCCAGAGTCAGATCGGGGAGGTTGTGGATGTGGCTCATCTTGGTCCCTGGGGATGGCTGGGAAGCTGCAGGTGGTCAGCTCCCCATCATGAGTGTGCAGCTGTTGGAGGGTAACTGGCCCAGAGGAAACACAGCGGGGAGTGGAGAGAATGAGATCAAATCCTGCTAAAGGCATGGAGTCGCCAGGTCCAGCCTGGCCTGAAGGCAGACCCTCGCTATTTTCTGGGCTTCTGCTTGTGGATCGAAAACCAGAAGCTGCTGGAAGATGCCAGCTCTTGAGACAACTGTCCTGGCCGTGCCGGTGGAGGCCCCAAAGGGAATGGGCATGGCAGGCAACAGAGGGCAGCAGTCCCCAGACCCGACATGGGCTGGAGACTCACGAGCCCTGGCATTTCTTTCTAAGGCAGCCCTGCAGCAGCCATCTCATCCCCGTTTTCTGGGTGAGGCAAATATAGCAGAGACATCAGTTATCTGCCCTGACACCCTGGGGTGACACACCGTGGACAGTGAGCTGTGAGCCTGGGGACCCTGGCTGCCCTGTTCTGAGACCTGCGACTTCCCCTCTGCCACACTGTCCTGGGGTTCTTAGAGGACTGTCAAAAACAAGGCCAGGCATGCTGAGAAGAAACAAAGACTCAGGAGCCCCTCATTTCATCCAGGAAGGAGGGGGCGGCACAGAGTGGGTGAATTGAAGACTGAGGAAGGGGCTGGTCTTCCTGCACTCCGAGTTCAGGGGCCAAGGTTCTCACTTGCTGCAGGGTGCTTTTCCTGGCCACCCGAGTTCCGGTTTCGGTGCGTGGCTACGCAGAGTCAGGCAACCCCTGCCACCCCACAGCCACCTCCGCACCCACTGGCTTGTCTCCCAACCTGGAAAACGTTTGTAAATCGAATCCATGGTTAAAAGGTGTTTAAAATGGGCTAGACTGTTGCAAAACATGGTTTGTAATTAATCCCCACAGTGACAGCTTTGGAAAGTGATAAATGCAATTGTTATAAAAACGCACACCTTGTAACATAGAAAGTGCAGATTCATAAACACACCCGGAAAGTGCTTAATAAAAGTACTTGCTGAATGAACAAAAGAAGTGACGGGTGCTTTGAATTCCTTGTTCAGCTCTCTTGTCTTGTTTCTCCACATCCATCAAGATTTTCATTTTATATATGTGTATATATATATATATATATATAAAACTTTTTTTCAAATCTAAAGAAACTTCTTCATTATGCTTTAGGTAACTGCGTCTTCGCAGCAATGGGATATGGTGATATGATATAAAGAAATCCTTCTTTGAAATAAAATGAATCTCTTTACTCAGTGTGAACATCGAGAGTTAATTCATTGCAGCCTAGGAGGGAAAAAAGAAAGAAAAGAAAATAGCTATCTCACTAAAGCCAGCACTCGGGATCCTTGAGTAAATATGAGCTCTGCGTATGTGGCATTGTTGTCGTATGATGAGCCGGGCAGCTCGACCTTGACCGTGGAACAGAAGCATGGGCTGTTTATAGATCGCAGGCGTTGTCTGCCATCGTGCGAGGAATCCTTCCTACACAGTGAGATGATGGTGCTTCGTGTTGACTAAAGGGCCAGGACAACTTCTCAGAATTATAATATCAGTCAGGCCAAGTGAAATTCAGAGAGAAATTCAGTTACCATCAGATTTGCAATTGTAAATAGTTTGAGAAAGAATTGGGTGAAATGAATGGCACGGTTTTTCATTATCTTCGTGAACCAACGTGCCCCGTGTTGCAGAACGGAGTCTGTGGGAAGAGGAGCCCAGATGAGGCGTGTAGCTTCCCTCCTCCAGCGTGGGACTGCGACGGTCTAACGCCTCCAAGAGCAGAGAAGTCAGCTTTGGGCCCCTTATGCCGCCAGCTGACCCCGGAGCCCACAGCGTGACGCCTTCTGTAGCCCAGCCCAGAGTTTCGCACTCCTGACACCATTGACATTTAGGGACAGATGCCTTTGGTCATCCCCAATGAGCGTCTTTCCTTTCCATGTTTCTTCTCAGCATGCCTGGCCTTGTTTTTGACAGTCCTCTAAGAACCCCAGGACAGTGTGGCAGAGGGGAAGTCGCAGGTCTCAGAACAGGGCAGCCAGGGTCCCCAGGCTCACAGCTCACTGTCCACGGTGTGTCACCCCAGGGTGTCAGGGCAGATAACTGATGTCTCTGCTATATTTGCCTCACCCAGAAAACGGGGATGAGATGGTTGCTGCAGGGCTGCCTTAGAAACTGGGCATAAAGTACATGAACCCACGAGCATAGTGTCGGGACCAAAAAGTGTTCAGTAAATGGGACTCACGATCATGATCACTATTTCCAGGTAAATGTCCAACGGGCAGCTCAGGAGGGTGGGCAGGCTAGGAAAGGAAGTCTGGCTGGATGAGCTGTTTGGAAACGTCTCCCCAAATGTCACCTACGGAACACAGACTCAGGGCGTGCTTGGGGCCGTGGGAGGATTATGCTTCCAACCTTCACTTGTAAAATGTATTTTATAGATATCTGTACAAAGACACCAAGCGCAGGTGTTCCTACTGCCTCATAACCTGTCTGAAAACTTGTCCAACGCTCACATGGGTTTTCTGTGTGCCAGGCGCTAGTCTGACGCTTCGTACCCTTCATCTTATTTAATCCTGTAGGACTGCTGCTGTCCCATTTTACAGACAGAATAGCTGAGGTACAGAGGTGATACAGCCTTTGCCTGTACAGCCGCAAAGTAGCGGAACCAAGACTGAAACTCCAGCATCCTGACGCAAAACCACCACACGCTTCCCTTCCCATGGCCCACGGCCGCCCTCCTGGGGTGCAGGCAGCACGAACCAACGGCCCTTCAAGGCGGCGTTGACTGCTCACCGACCACTGCGCTGGGTTGTGGATTTTGCCTGAATATTTCAAACTATATTTGTGGCATGATTCATCCCTGATGGTGTCTGAAATATTTATACTGCACAGATTGGTTCCCTGCAGACCTGAGCAGGAAGGAGGCAGTGTTATCGAAACAAAAGCAATGACAACAACCACAAAAATTCCTGAGCTTCTCACGCTATCTGGAGCTTCTCAGGTGAAAAGCTCGGAGGGAAGACAAGCCTATACAGACGTGAAGCGCAGATCAGCGAGTCTGCAGAGCCCCGGGAGAATGTTTGGGGGTCGCCCTCTTCAGCGGAGCCCGAACATGAAGAGTGTAATGTGACGCCTTTTGTTCCTCTGCCACATGACGAATGGGAAGCGCAATGTCCCCATCCCGCTCTGATTCAACAAAATGTGCAAGTAGATTTGAGCCTGCACCTCGGACCGGGGGGAGGTGCAGTGACAGCCCCTAGTTTGAGCAGCCAGGGTTTCCCGAGTGGACCCTGGAAAGCGCTGTTCAGGAAGACACTTTGGGAGTGTGTTTGACTTTCTACCAAAAACGCACAATGTAAAAATTACTTCATGTTGATATATTTTATTCTCACTGCCTTAGGCATAAGCAGATTTCTCTAATTTGTTTTTGTTCTGCATTAAAGCAAAGTGAATACGACTCAATTTTTTATCATTTCTTTAAGCGACTAATTCACCTTTGAGAACTTTCTCGGTGCTGACTAATCTAAGCCTACATTTATATTTCATGAACCCCACCAATATATTATAATTTAAACATGTTTCATGGTCAGTAAGTTTAGAAAACGCTGATCTACAACTACCTGAAAATGTTTTCCTCTCATGGGGAAAAGAGGTAAGATTTTGGTAGCTGGGAACAATTCCACCATCTGTTTTGATGAGCTGCGATTAGCAGTGGCATGAAATGAACTATCGACATAAAGCATGATTACGGAAAGGTCCCCAGAAAGGAAGTGGTGCCCTTGGGTGTCGCCCTTGGTGACTCAGAAAGCACTGGAGAGCCTGGGCGGAGGATGAAGAGGAAGTGAGTTATGTTTTGGAAGGATCGTCCTGGCCGAGTTGAAAGAGAAAGGGGACGCATGGGGGGGCTGCAGCACTACTCAGGGAGGGGGGGGTGATGGCTTGGCCCAGGGCGGGGGTAGCGGGGACGGAAAGAAGGGGCCAGATGCTGCGTGTGCCCCGAGGTGCAGCAGTGGCACTGGCTGCAGATCGGGCAGCGGTGCAGGAGGAATTGGGGCGGTCAGGGCCCTTGACGGCCTTTGGTCTGAGAACCTGCACAGGTGGGTTTTCCGTTTACGACAATGGAGACCAAGGCTGAACTGAGGGTCACGGATGAGCAGCTCGGGTGGGACGTTCAAGTCCGGGCGGCCTCCTCGCCGTCCCATGCCGAGGCCGAGGCCGAGGCCGAGGATCGAGAGGCGATCCCGCAGGAAGGAGGGGTTCAGGCCTGGCTGCACGTGGCCGCCACCCGGGACGCTCGTGTTCCCCCGGAAGATTCGGCCTGGGTGGCCCCGGGGACGCCGGTGCAGCCGAGGCTGAGAACCACTGCCTCGGGGACCGCTCGGAGCGGGCTGCGCAGAGCCGAGCCCGGCGGTAGAGAACCGAGAAGGAGCCAGCAAAGGACGCGGAGGAGGCCTGGCCAGGAAAGCGGGGCCTCAAAGGCTGTTGTCCCGGAAGCCGAGGAAGCGGCGCACGCGGTCAGCTGCGCAGGACCGGAAGTGACGACCGGAAGGGCGGGCTAAGAGTGAGGACGGGAAGTGGGGCTCAGAAGCGGGACCGGAGGGGCGCGGAGCCCGCCCCGGGTCGGCAGCGCGAGGCTGTGGGAGCCGTTCCGCAGGGCTGTGCGCCGAGCGCTGACGGGACGGCTCAGCGGAGAAGGCGGCGGGGACCTGCGCCACGATCGGCCGCCCTCGGAGGGAGGTGAGTGAGGGGAACGCAGGCACGCGAGCTGGGCCGGGGCTGCCGTCAAGCGAGTGCGGCTGCTGGCTCGTTTCTTGGGTCTAGAGAGGAACCCAACTGCTGCTCCACCGAACACGCCGAAGAGGAGCCGCGGGTGTGAGACGCGCTGGAGGCCGCCGGAGCCTCCGAGGGGAGCGGAGTCGGGGCCACGCCGAGCGCGGCCTTGCGCAGGAGCGGGGGCTCCGGAAGCGACCCCGGGCGGAAGAGACGGCCTGGCTGCACGCAGGCTGGGGGCGTGGGTCCTCTGGCGACGGCTCTGCGTCCC
This sequence comes from Hipposideros armiger, assembly GCF_001890085.2. Taxonomy (NCBI): domain Eukaryota; kingdom Metazoa; phylum Chordata; class Mammalia; order Chiroptera; family Hipposideridae; genus Hipposideros; species Hipposideros armiger. Next base: position 2,381,505 of record NW_017731382.1, on the reverse strand, counting down.
TCGTGAGCGGGGAGACGAGGTCGGCCGAGTGCTGGTGGAGCCGGAGGTGTCACTGACTCCGTGACGAGGGACACGGCAGAGCTGGCCTCGACCATGGAAACGTGGTGACAGTGCGTCCCAAACCTGAGCACCGTCCAGTTACAGGGGAGCCTGCGGAGGGTGGCCCGCAGGGGTTCCGATGCAGACGCGGGGGAACACGCTTCACGGCCACTGGGCGTGGGGGGGCCGGCGTGGCTGCCCCGGGGCGGCGGTTTCTGGGGGAGGCCGCGTCGCGTGGACGCATTCTCCTCCACTGAGAACACGCAGGGGTGTGGAAAGAGCTGACGGGACGAGGCCCGGTGAGCGCGAGGAAGAAACACGCCTTCTGCTCCCAGAGAGCCCGTAACAAGGACACGGAAGCAGCTCAGTGTTGACGAGAACTTCACCCAGTGGAGCCGGGCGGGGCGCAGGCGTTGACTCCGGGTTAAGGGGAATGACGTCACAGGGACCGCCCATCGCGAGAGCCCTTCCCAGGAGCGCCCGGCCGCGGGCGTTGCCTTTCACGTTACCACCTGTGGGTAAAGCGCGCGCGTTTGTGTGGACGTGGGGGTTCGGGGTGCGTGTTCGTGTCTCATCGATGAAAAGTCAGGGAAGCATCGTACGTGACCGCAGATGTCTCGCTGGCTTCATTTTCTCCATCGATGGCGCACTTCAAAGCACTGAAATAATGGAGACGCAAAACCACAACGTTAGTACCTGAAGTTGGTGCAGCCCCGTACATTTTAGACATTTTAGTCGTGCAGGTTGGCCGCCACACCTCAGCGGGGCCTGCCATGTCTTGGGGTCTCGGTAGTCTTGCCCCGTGGTCTGAGAAGGCGGTAAAGCTCTCAGTGCGCCCCAGATCTCCCATGTCCTCTGATCAAGACAGAGGTGACGGAGCCAACAAAACGGCACGTGGAGAAGAGAGGGGAGGAATTTCTGAGATTACAAAAATACGTGTGTGTACTTTTTAATTTACATGTGTCTATGTACTTTTTCCTTATGTATATACACATATATACATACACACTACGTCCATACATATATATCCAATAAATTATGTCTAAATTGCTAATGTCACGCATGTTCTCAGCTGTTAGATGGAAAGTGCATATTAAATTCTGACCCACACCTGCAGGGCCTAGAAGTCAGGGGCTGTGAGTCGGCCTGCCTGCAGCCCCTCGGCTACCCCACTGTAACAGCACGGATTACCAGAGCGAGGGGGAGTGTGGAGATGTGGCCGACTCCTTAACGAGCCTGCCATAAATCTGGGCTATTCATAGAGGTCAGATTGATAACCGTTAAGAACGAATATCAGTGTCCTCTAGAGCTCTACACGAAATGCCATTACAATCAACGGCGGCTTCTTTATTGCAGTTTCAGAAAAATTGGTGCTTCAAGCACTCCTAACGGCGAACTTGAAAATCCGAGGTTATTAGTATGTTCGTCGTCAGTGAATCAAGACATCACATCCCCTCCTGCCATACTTTCTACACTGGAAAACCAATCCCTGGTTAGCAGTTGCTCTGAATTTACACTTACGTTATTTCTCCCGAAGTCACCTTTTTGGTGGCTTTTGGTCTGGGATCTGCAATGTTCAAACTTGAAATACTCATGGAATTCTCCCCAGCTGCCCCTGGGCTGGTTCCCCTCAAACATGGACCACAGCGTGTTTAAACCTCTGGACTTTTTAACTGATGAAGGTTCTGACTCGTTAGGATTTGTGACCTTGGTGTGTCTCTCTGCAAAAGGCAGAAACCCCACGATATTTCGGAACTGTCTATTTACTTGTCCTTAATTGGACAAAACGGGTCCAGGAAGATGATTGTTGGGTGAGTGAGCACCTCTGGCTCCATTCCGGCCCGTTCCCTCTGAAGCAGAGCCCTCACGCCTTGTCGGAACCTGTCCTTCGGAACCTGTCCTACGACACTCTGCGCTCTGCTTTTGTCTCAGTGACATGAGTTCTTTTAGAAATCAGCTCTCGAATATTGTGTGTCTTCTCTAGTGATTGGATGGAGAAGAGAAGCGTGTTTCATGCAGGCTGCGGGTCCTACTGAGAAGCTTACGAGAAAGGAGGAAGTGAAAAGAGAGTGATCCTTTTATTGTGAAGCCTCGTCCTGGGGAGTCGCGCTGATGAGGAGAACAATGAGGACATGTAATCACACTAGTTGTGATGGTTACTGGCTCCAGCTGTTTGCTGCCCTCCCTCTAGCAGGATTACACTTCCTGCCCCCACTAAACACCAGGCCAATAAAACGTGATTTCCGGTGCCTTGTGCCTCCCCCTGACACGGTGTGGACACAGTGCTGCCCCAGAGCCCTGCCGGAGGCCGGGCCCCATGCACCCTCCCCACCCCCAGCCAGAGCAAGGCATCCAGTGGAGCAGAGCCGCAGACCAGGCGGACACCTTGTCAGGGCCAGCCCCGGGGATGATGGGGTGTTTGTTTTCTCAGCATCACTAGTACAACAAGTAGGTTAGTAGGTACCGAATCAGCTCGTGTCTAAGCAGGCTTCTTGTGTTAACTCATTCAGTCCTCACAAGATCTCTATTATCCCTCCTGTTTTAGAGATGAAGTGATTGGGGCCTACAGAGGGGACGTGACCTTCCCCACGTAAGCAGTGCCCTTACCACAGTGTGGGTGGGCCGAGTGGTCAGCACCCACGCTCTCAGCTGCACAGGACAGCTGCTGGCGCACACTGCCCTCACCCACCTGGGTTCTTTCGAATCTAAGGGATGGTCTCTTTGGAGGCATGAAGTTACCTCAGATAACGGGAGAAATTGGAAACCCAGGGCCCAGGCACTGGATTTGGGATTCGTTTTGGATCCTATACCATGACCAGCAGGATGAGTTTGAAAGGAGAAATTAAAAGCTGGGAAGTCGTGTGGGTTCCTTCCGGCTCCCCAGCCCCGCGTGTTAAGCTCACTGAAGTTCAAAATAAAGCCCCGTTGATGTGGAGGCTACGATAGGCGCCAAGCTGTAGCCAGGTGTGTTTTCTTTTACTAATTGGCTGGTTTGTAATAACACCTGTCTTCCCAATAAAAGAGCTCGATTCTCTATTTGAAATGAACTTTTACTTTGAAATAACTTTAGATTTCCAGGAAATGTGCAAAGACAGTTCAGTGGGTTCCTGTGTGCCCCTCCCCCGGGACCCCCCCCCCTTACCCTCTGTTTGGTCCCTTCTGGTCTCAGTGTCACGCCCTCCTTGGCAGAGGGCCTCCAGTTCTGAGCTGTGGCCCTAATTAGATGGATGGCCCACATCTAGTTCACTGCCAGCACACGGAGGTCCTTCTGCTCACAGCTGCCTCGGGCAGACGTGAGTGGGATCCTGGTGGGCTGCAGGTCCCAGGGGGCTCGGGCAGGCCAGGAAGATGCAAATGGGCTCTCAGCCACCTCACATGGAGCCAGGATGGCTGCACAAGGCTGCTAGCCAGACTCCAGAGCCAGATGGGGGCAGCCAGGGACAGCGAGGTCAGCCTCCCTGAGAAGCTGGGACGAGAGTGGACAGAGGACTGCAGGACGGCTGGGTGGGGGCGGATGGGGCTGGGCTAGGAAAGCCTTGAATGCAGGAGAAAGACTTTGGCCTTTATCTTTCAGCCCAGGGAAGGGGGCCAGGCTAGAGACTGGTTAGGAGTCTGATGAGAGAAAGCTTGGGCAGGGCTGTGGGGCTGGTCCAGGGCAGTGAGACAGACAAGAGTGGAAGGGTGAAGGGCCCAGGCAGCCGAGAAGTGAGAGAATGAACCCCCATTAAAGATCTCTGGGAAAGCTGCAGTAATTGGGGAAAATTTACATTCTGTATTTGTTTTGTCATAACAGCAGACACACATAACGCACTGTGCCCACACACACAGGCTGTCAATAAAGGAAATACGTGTTGACTCAAGAAATGATGGTTATGGAGTTTGCTCAGTACCTGACAGTCCTGAAATGAGTGAATCACAGAAGTCAAATTTCATCAAAATGCAATGATGTAAGATTTAATTTTCCATCAGTTGTTAAAATGCATTCAATCTTAGAAGTCAGGAAAACCTCAAATATTTTAGAATGCTGAATAATTTCTTTTTTCAATCTCTTCCAAAATGTCGAGTTTATATAAGTATTTCAAAGTCTCAAAAGCCAGGTCTTACTTTGTAAAACTGTAGAAGGGAAGGGCTTTGATGCAAAGCCCTCTTTCTTGCTGATGAGTCCTCTTGACTGACGATACAGTAAATGTGTGTTTTTGGTTTTTTTTTCAGACAACATCTCGCACCAGCATTTAAACATCGTCAGGAGAATTGAGGTGAACCATTCGCTGGCAGCAATGAGGAAGTTTCTATGAGACGTAAAACCGCCCGACGAGAAGGTGCCAAATCCAGGAGCAAAGGTAGGGCAGCTGCTGCGTCAGTGATGCCAGAGCTGCCGCTCAGGCGAGGCTGCAATTAGGGCTGTCACTCACTCTGATGGCTGTGACTTGCGGGCCTGCGTCTCAGGGCCCATGACAGGCCTGGCCCGGTGATTGTGAACTGGGAATCGGGGTGGCATGCCTCCCCTGTGGTGGGTGGGGGAGACACTTGGCATCTGGTCGCAGACACCCCACAGCCCACGTGTGCCCCCCTGTTTCCTCCAGCTGTGAGCTGAAGCACTTTCCGCTTAGCCCTTGCGTGCTGGTCACACTCTCCAGGGGGCTGAGGACTTCGGTGATCAGTGGACACAGCTCCTGGGGTGGGCAGTGGGTGAGCAGCTGGGTCTAGGCCAACCGCTCCTGGCTTCCTTCTTAAATGTCTCAGAGCGCGCTCTCTCTGCTGCCTAGGGCCATCAGGGGTCCCAGCTGGTGGTGTGTGTGGGGTTGAGGGGTCTTGTTTTCCATTACGAGACGATGGCTGTGCCTTCACCTGGAAATCCTTCAGTGCCACCCTTCTCACAGCGCCACTGACCCCATTCCCAGTCTAACCCAGGTTTGGGGATGGAGGGAGTCTGTCTCAAATCCTCTTAGGTGACTCCCGTCAACCCCCATCCCCACTGCCTCAGAGACCGCCCCTCTTCATGGTGCCCTGTTGGGTTACTGTGCACCCCCCGCCAGCACCAACTGCTGGTGGGGGGCTGGGGACCCCTCGAATGCTCCCTGAAGCCACTTGTCTGCACTGGGCTCCTCTCTGGGGTCACCACACAATTTGGTAAAGCACCCAATGTTTTAAGGCCCAGAGTGGACGCTCAGGAAACGTTGATCGGGTCCAAGTGAGTGGCATTGCCAGACGGAGCCACGTCCTAGGGAAGGAGACTGCCAGGGAACCCAGCAGGTCCGTTTCATGGGGCACCAGATAAAGCAATAAAATGTTAATCCTCTCAGCCTCAGAGGCTGTGACAGCAATGAAGTATGCGGAGAAGTTAAAGGGGAAAACATAAATTAGGTCCTGAGGATAAAGAGATGCATTTTCAATAGGCTTCTACCTTTGGTTGGGAGGGCCTAAATTAAATGGATCACACGAAATTCAATAAATAAGGATTATGGACAGCAGGTGATTTATCCCGTTATAATTTGAATTAAACTTGAGCATCAATAATGCCCCTGACCCAAAGGTTATTAACAGACAGCTAATAAGGAAGTGAACCTGCCCACGTATATTATTGCTGAGAATTTAGGACTTGGCATCGAGGGCTGGGCGATTGATGGCTTCAGAGGTAAATTTCATTCTTGATGCCACCAGGAAGAGTGCAGGCAGAGAGGCAGCTAGCAGTGTCCCTGGCCCCCAGCCCGGAACCCCCTGGCCTGTGAGTAAGGCAGCCGGACCGGTCAGATGAAACTTTGCACAAGTCTCTTCCTACCCTTAAGGTTCTGGCCCTCCTGTTCTTAGAAGGTTACCTCAAAAAACTTTGCAATTGAAAATTTTTTCTCTGACCCTTTGAAGTGTATGCAAACTTCCCCCATCCTAGACTCTAGCCCATTTTCAGCCCAGGAAATGCCTTTCTCTAGGACCTGGGGGCCAGCTCTTTGAAATGTAAACGAGGAAGGACCCAGCACTTCCATCTCCCTGCCTCTTTGGGAGAGGAGGAGCCTAACTCACAGGTGCCAAGGAGCAGACACAGCCAGCCGCTCACAGAGAAGAAGCCCTTGCAAACTCCGTAATAACTCCGGGCTCTAACGTCCCCCTGGTCACCTCCCTGCTGACGTCCTCCAGGCCTCCCTCCCTGGCCCCCAGGCTTACAAACCCCCACTTCTGTTGCAGTGGAGCTGAGCCCAGCCCCTGCTGCAGTCTGGAGAGTCTTGTTGTTTCGTTGTGCTTCGTCTCAGGCAGTTGTCACCGTGACTCCCGTCTAGACCTCGGTGACACCATTTGCTCCAAGCCCAGTCCGTGCCCTTTCTCTGAAGCACCTGCCGCCCCCTGTATACACACGTGTGTGCTGCCCAGTTAATCCGGGCCTATGGTTTGCTTGTACCAAATGAGTCAGACTGTGTCCACACATGGAAATCAGTCCACGCCAGTCACATAGCCGGGCCAAGCAAACCTCCAAAGGGCTGACGGCTTGCACGCATGTTCGCTCCCCGACCACTCTCTTCTCTGCACTGGTCAAAGTCCCAGGTTGGGGGTGGTTCCCTCAGTCGTTTGCTTTGATAGGATCTTTGCTTTTCGACTGCATTTAGGCATAATATCAGCAGAGTCAAATTGCATCATAAAAATGGGCATTCTGAGCACACACCCCAGGAAAACACTGTCATCTCCACTGCACTGATGAGGAAGCCAGGCAGAGTGTCTTGTCCAAGTCACATGCATGGACAGAGCCAGAGCTGGGATTCAAGTCCAAGCAAGGTGGCCGCCAGGTGCACAGTTTCACAGTGGAATGTGGCAAGGACTTAATCTTACGAAGTAGGAACCTAAGCACAGGGGGAATATCTAGATTGCTGGCAGGGCAGCTGGGTGAGAAACCCATTTCCTGAGGGACCAAAGGGGACTCCGGCTGAAGGGAGACCCTTGTGGCAGAAGCACTGTGTGTCCAGAGCTGGCGGGTGTCGCCTGGGGAGTGAGAAGGAGGTCAGTCATGGCAGCGCGATGAGCCCAGCTACCTCGCTTAATTGTGCATATTTCAGGACCGCTCAGCTTGTGCAGCACCAAGGGGACAGAGCTGTCCTTCTTCCCACCACAGGCCATCATCTAACCTTGGAAGGTCAAAGGTTTCATGCCTCCGCCATTGCCACACAAACAGGCAGTGCCTGTGGAGACACAGTGGAAGCCAGGCTGGGGCAGCAGCGGGCAGCAGCAGTGTCTGCTGGGGGTGGCTTGTGGATGAGCATAAATGAGCCCCCCCGACTTCCAGGACTCTTCTTTTTTTTTTTTTAGCTGAGCCATCCTGCCACCTGTTGGCAGCTCAGCAGCTGCTCAGCTCGGGCTGGGAATCGAACTGCTGTTGCTCAGAGCTCACACCATTGAGCGAGCTCTTAACCAACTGAGCCACTCGGCCGGCCCTTCCAGGACTCTTCTTAGGGGCAGGGCTTTCTAGGAAGCTGAAGCTTGTATCGGAACCACTGAAAATTGGGCTTTATTATTATTATCATTACTCTATTTTCCTTCTGTATTCACTGGCCAGTGAGGGTAGGAGGCTGCTCAAGTATCTCTTTGTCAGCAATTTCATGCCCCCCTCCCCAACCACCAAGTGTGGGATATGTCCACGTGGGTTCTGGCTGTGGTTCCCATAGGTCCAGTCAAACCCATGGCCTCTGACACATCGCCTTCCCAGGCACTGATGGTGTGGGATCTGCCAATGGAAGCTGACATCTGCCAGGAGGATTGTATGTCAGCCAATGAAACTATTACCTGTTCATTGATAGGAGAAAATTAAATTATTCAGCTCCCAATAACACAAGCAGCATCCCAGCCGTAATAGTGGAGTAATTGTTTTACAATTAAGGCGTGCCCGGAATATACATTACTGAGCCATTTTAATAATGTATGCATTGAGTCTATTTTGTTTTCCAAAGAGAGGCAATTCAAGTAAGTAAGTAATTTAGTGGCAGAAATAAACTATGAATTTAATTTATATGTTCATTAATTGTACAATTAAACAGAATACTAATTGACTGTGGAATTATAGCTAAACGGGACAGTGCACCGGGGTAATTAGCTCTCATTCTGTTTTTCATTGTGAACATAATTTTTGGTGGTCTCATCCTACCCAATTAGGTGTTGTCTGGCTTTATTGGAGCATAAATCATTCTTGTAGCCACAAAGATTTAATGCCCCCAGTACAGCTGGTGTGTTTCTCCCTTGTCACAAAGGTTACCTCTTTAAAAGCAAGGACACGTGGTTACAGTTGGGAACGGGCGGATGCTGGCCTAGTCTGCGATTTCCAGGGCACGGAGGATTCTCTTCCTAAGGGACAGTAGAGACGAACAGCGCAGGTCGGGGGTGGTGGTGTCTCGGTTCTGCCGCGATCGATCCGCGAGGAGCAGGGAGTCTGGACGGTGTGCTGACCGTTTCTCCAATTTTCACCTGTAATCATTACCCAGAACCGCCATTTTTTAACTCCGGTCTCCTGGAGCGTGCACAGGCACTGAGGTGTGACAGGTAGGAAAGAGGTGTGTGCAGAAGACACAGCCTCTTCCGGTGGAAATGAAATGTCTGTAGCAAACATGCAGTTCTGGTTGGGGGCGGGGCTTCACCCGAACTTGTGCTTCTGGCCCCGCCTCCACCTTCACAGCCCTTGATGGCGTCACTCCCACCTCAGCATCTCCCTCGGCTGCTTCGCTGACCTCCTGCCTCCCTCCTTCACTGAAGGACCCTTATGATGTGGGCCCATCCAGATAATCCAGGACACTCTCCCATCTCCACATCCTTCGTTTAATCTCATCTGCAAAGCTGGTTCCGGGGATTAGGCTATGGACATTTTGGGGTGAGAGTTATTGTTCCCACCACGTCCCCATGGGGAAAAGCACAATACTGCCGGGTCTCAGGTTCGGGGGAGGCTTGGTGGTTACTGTTCGCCTCAGTCGACACTGCAGTGAGCCAAGTGGCATCCAGGAGTGCCCAGGCTGCTCAAAGACGGACACCCTTCCCACGGCCCGTGGAGAGGGCCAGGCAGGAACAAAGGCTTTGGTGTCTGTTGCGTTATTCAGACCATGCAAAGGCACGTTCCCATAGAAGTGAATTTCCATGGACGCTCCAGGGGCCGGCCTGAGAAGTGACTGCGTCATCCGGAAAAACTTGCTCAGAACACCATCACTTTGCCATAAAGTTGTAGATGTGACAGGGTCTCAAACTAGAACCTTCCGAAGCGACTAGTGTGCATGAAATGTACAGTTGTACGTGAAACTTATCACGGAGGTAGCCTGTGTGCTTTCCTGAGTGTCAATAACTGAACGTTTAACGAGACGAACGTGAGATTATGGCTCAGATCTGTGTACACGTGCCCTGGTCTGCACGCCCACCTCCCACCCCGCCTTCCTTCCTTCCCTTCTATATTTTGTTCCTCTAATACACTCTATAAGGGGCTTACCTGGTTTATCTTCAGCCTCCCCCCATCAGATTGGGGATTTTGTGTTTTGTTCTCCATCCCAAGAGCTAGAAAGTGAGTGGTAGAGGGCAACTGATAATATTTATAGAATGAATATGTGATTTATGTTATATGATTAGTATACTATGTTTATTTAGCATAAGGGAAATAATCTCTATAATCACATGAAACCTGGGTTTTCATTGTTGCTTGACACATAAGATGTTTAATTTTTTTAATTTTTAATTTTTTGTTTTATTTTTCAATTACAGTTGACATACAATATTATTTTAGTTTCAGGTGTAAAGCATAGTGATTAGACATTTATATAAATTATGAAGTGATTTCCCCTGATAAATCTAGTACCCATCTGACACCATACATTGTTTTCACGATATTGACTATATTCCCTATGCTGTACATTACATCCCCATGACTATTTTGTAAGAACATATGATTTTTTAAAAGTGTGAGCCAAGTTGGGATGCTTTGGGCCTCTCCTAGTTTCTAGATCGGGCCACACAGTGGGAGTGTGAGACGGTGGCTGGTCAGCATCCTTCTCGGTGCCCACTAAGATGTTCAGAAAGGCACGGAGGAAAATGGAGAACTTGAGACAGTCTTACCCAGTGCTAATGAAAAAGTTGAAGACATTATAAAATAGATAATTACAGAAAAGAAAACCAATGCTGAGAGTTATAGATCTTTCTAAGGCAACTATCACAGCTACCAGAACAGAATTAATCACCAGTGTCATAATTACACAAAAATTGCCTGAAACACAATAAAGAGTTGAGAATGTAGGCGACAAGTCTCCACATTCCAAGGAAAATCAGTCAAAATGGGCCAAGTTTAGACTCATTCCAGCAAGCATTTAAAATGATAAAAATCAAGATAAATGCAAAGACGATTTTTAGGAGATGAGATGGTTGCATAAAAAGAAGCACAAACGTGTGTGGGCTCCGATGGTTCGCCCTCCCACCACACTCCTGCACGAAGGAAATGGAGTAGCGACTGTAGCTTATTAAGAAAAGAGGGAAATCCACCCACCCAGGGACTTCCCACGTGTGGGGGTGACAGTCCGCTTCTGACATCTATGGGCCCGTGAAACATACCACCCGGATACATTTTCTTGAAAGTGTTATAAAAATGTCACTCAGCTTCAGTAAGAGAGTTAACAAGTCAAGATGTCATCAGAGGCTTGAAAAAAAATCCATTGTGTAAGCACCTGGCACCTAATTGGGTGTCCTCCTGAATCTAGGGGGTTGGGTCTCCATGCTGAGGTCACCTGGGGAGCTTGCCCACCCCCAGAGAGGCAGACTCTGTTCTGCAGCCAGGCCAGAGAACAACTCTTATAGCCAGTGAGCAATTATTAAAATTAAAAATGATATATGTGTCATAAATTACTGTCTCATCCAGAGAGGGCACAGCGCACCCAAATGTGGAGTGTGCTGCGTCTGCCTCACAGGGTGCTGGGCAAGCTCTCCATCCCCTTTCTCTCTCACATTTCCTGAGTTTTTAAAAGAAAAAATCTTTTCAGTGAAAACAACCCCCAAAAAAGAGAAAAGCTTTACATAAAGAGAAGAGCCAAGTTTTATGGGTCACAGTGACCTGATACCAATTCATTGTAACATCCAGTTCTAATTGGAACAGAAAACTCTGTATTTTTATCTTGCTTTTACAAACCTCTTCAAATGTGAACATCCCAATCTTCTCTGAAACTCTTCTTCTGTGCCACACTCAGTCAAAATAAACCTTAATAAAAAGACTGGAAATGACTTTTTACCTAAGAGACTCCTTGAAGCTGGAAGTTAATGCCTAGTAGAAAAAACAAGCCAACCAACAAAACAGGTATGTACCTGCTGGGCTTGGGACGTCTCAGCCACCTTTGGGCTCTAGTCTCTCCAGAGGCCAAGGTGATGCACGTCATGGCCCCAGGCCACCAGCATATATCCCATTGCTGCCATGTACAATCTGGTGTGACCCGCAGGCCTGGGTGAGCCAGGACATGCTCATCAGGCAGAACATCCCAGGGGCTCAGCTCACCTCCTAGGAAAGAACATCGTCTACTGCGGACCCTCTGTCCAGATTCACAGTTTGAAAAAAAAAAAAATCAACACATAAGTGACAAAAACCCATCAGCAAAATGGTAGAGGAGGTCTAGGGCCCTGGGAAAAAGCTGGCTTTGGGGACAACTGCTGACGTTTCTGAGAGGACTTGCTTACATCAGTCAGGATGTAGTTGAAACCTGCTTTGAGCAAATACCCGCACGGAGCGCTGAGAGGTGGCAAGTCAGACCTTCCCGAACTGGCGGTCTAGAGCGGAGGCCAGCGAGCTTCCTGTCAGGGCCAGATGGCACTGCAGGTCATGTGGTCTCTGTCACAGAAGGAAAGCAGCCACTGGCCGTACGGAAACACACCCATGTGGCTGGGTTCCAATAAAACTTCATTCAGTGACACAGCAGTTTGAATTTCCTGTCATGGTCACATGTCATGAAATATTCTGGCTTGTTTTGGTTTCTTGCGTAAGGGAAGCACAGGGCACTTGGGGGCTTTGTGGCACTACTCTGTGTGAGGCTATAATGGTGGGTACATGTCACTTTTTGTCAAAACCTATAGAATGTACAGCTCCAGGAGTGACCCTAATGCAAACTGTGGGCACTGGTTAGTAATAATGCATCAATACAGGCTCATAGGTGTAGAAACTGTGCTGGAGTGATGTCGGATTTTAATAGGGAAATGTGTGTGCCAGGGCCGCAGAGTTACCTACGAGGGTGGGGGCATAGAACTCTTGGTAGTAGCCGCTCAATTGTTCTGTGTACCTAAAACAATGAAAAAAATAAGATCTAAAAAGGGTTAAAAATGACAGACATTCTTAGCCTGCAGATCATAGAAGCAGGTGGCAGGTAGGGTTGGCGCGTGACAGGTCACATGGCACCAGTGAGCAGAGTCACCTAGAGGGTTGTGCGTGGAGGAAATTTAGGTGGAAACTTCGAGGTGGAAGGACTCCCTCCTCTTCTTCACGCTGTTTATCCACAATCTGAAAATGCAATGACACAGACCTCGGACCAGCCTGCGAGTCCAGTGGCAGGAGTGGCTCTGTCCACTCAGCTGTGAGAAGCCGCTGCTCATACTGGCTGTTGGTCTGAATAGCTCTATTATTTGCAGTAAAAACTTGGAAAAGCAGGCCTAAAGGAAGACAGGAATTTCTTAGATGCTGCCCTGCCTTTAATAAGCTTCTCTCCCTCCTTCGTTCTTGGTGGTGGAACCATACGTCCCTCTGAACAGTATACACACCATCCACTTCACAAACACATAATGAGAGGCTGCTGTGTACACGGCGCCCTCCGGTCGCTGGAGCTGGTGGCCATGATGAGGTCATGTCGGGAATGGCCAGACAGGGTCTCCAAGGAAGAGAGGAAGTGGCGCCATATTGATTCCATGCACTGTTTGCTGATAGGTTTTCATGCTCCCCAGGGCTCTTCCCATGTAGCCGTGTGGTGTCGACTAAAGGTGGTCTTGCCGTATGGATCACATGATGAGAACATGCTAATCAGCACCCATGTGACAAGATGGCCATTTACTTTCCTTAATATTCTCGTTATGTCTGCTGAGGACTTGACCCAGTTCCATAACCACAGCCAGGAAGCCGGTTGCACGCAGGAAAGAAGAGGACGGAGCCTTGCTTGGGGACGGTCAGCAGAAACCAGGTCAGGCCCTAACACCTCCCTCTCGGCGTCTGCATTCTTCTCTCCTTGCAATGCAGAAATCAGAGACCTGATTACAATTTCAGCTCCCATGCTGAGCATTTACTCCAATTACATGGTCAGTAACTCACTGTATATGGATTTAAATGCTACTTGGGGATTTTTCACGTGTCTCTGTCTTGGAGGCATGTGAGTTGTTTGTCCCACAGAGGCCCCTTCCCCAGTGAGTCCTCCACATGCCAGCTGGTGCTCCTCCATGCCAGCCCTTCCTTCAGGGAGGAACCAGGAGCTTTACAGGTGGCCGGAAGCGTGGAGTCGGGGTGGGGCTCCACCTTGCACCCTGGCTCTGTGAGCTGGCTGTGATGTCACTAACTCCCTGAGCCTCAGAGTTCCCCGTCTGCAAAGTGGGAATCACATCGGAGCCAGCTTACATAAAGTGTTCAGGGCGATGCCTGAAAGAAGAGAGGAGAAAGATGGAGGCAGGCTGCTCCAGGCACTGGCTTCGGCGTGGGTCTCACAGCTGAAAGCTCACACCGGTGTCAGACACAAGCACGGCACGTGCCACGAGTCCGCGGCCTTCCGATCACTGACCCTCGGTGTCGAAATCCACTGCCATCTGGGCATTAAGAAGATCCTCACCCAGGCGACCGGATTGGCCTCCTGCACTCCCAGGTACACACATCCATGGGCAGGTGCGCGAGTTCCGTCCTTGGGAGGGTTTTCTTTCCGGCTAACCCGGAGCTCCATGCCTGCAGTCTCCTCCCGCCCCCCGCGTGGACATCGTCTAGGGGCCACTCAGCACTGACAATTAGGGAGCCTCAGCCTCTCTGGGTCCTCACTCTGGCAGGACTTGGCAGCCTCCCACCTGTGGCTGTCCCCATCTCCTCTCAGAGCGGTGCGAACAGCTTGTGAGCCGCCTGCCTGGCAGCTGGCATGCTCCCCTCACACTGCCCCTTCCTACCCCTTGCCTGCTCCATCTACGTCAGCGCTTGGCTTTCCCAGCACCCTCTGAGACGCTACAGCTGTTCCCCAGGCTGACGGCAAAGGCTCCTTTCCGTCCCCAGCCTGGTGGGCGGGGCTTCTCATTTGGTGTGAGGAGGAGGAGCTTGGGAAAGGTCACCAAGCCCTCCAGTGACGCGTGCCATCGGAGTGTGCCATCGGGAGCACAGTGGAGCTCTCTGCCAGGGCCCACCCTTTCATTCGATGATTATCACCAACTCGCCAACAATGTTGTTTCACAAGCTCATGCCCTAAGTGAGGTTCGGCTCAGCTGCAGTTCGGGGTCGCAGATCGATCGTTTCATGTGGTCTCAGGTGTACGCCCAGGTCAGGGGACCTTCTCTGTGTCTCATTTTCGCTCATACCTTCAATCACAGCTTTACCTGGCACTGTGTGGAAGGCTTAAAAAAAGAATGGGGTTTGTTCCTACCTTTGAAAACATCAGAGTCAAAGGAAATGTTTCCAGACTGAACTGTACTCGATTGAGTAACAGGAACAATAGGAAAACACATGGAGCCCCTCAGCTGCGGCCTTTGGAAAGCAAATCGGATCCATGTAGTGGAGGAATGTCTGCAGCCCCACCCCTGGAGAGGGTTCCCCTGTTAATTACAGGTCGAGTGAGGTCAGGCTCGGAGAAGACGTACCTTCAGGGGAAAAAGGCAGGGGAACAACGGTTTTAATTCTGACTCTGAATTCAGCTGGTGGCAGAACAGGCAGCAGCCACTGGCCTCATCCTTCTTGTCAATCAGTAGTGGAAACCCAAGTTCAGACATCCACGCTGACCCTCTACAGTGGGCCATGAGGTGTCAGAAGGCAGCTCTGACAGGGAACCAAGAAAGGAGAGTGGAGAGCAATGCCACCCCCTTGGGGGATGCCTGGGATCCAGTGAGTTCCACTTGGTTCCACCCTGTCGGGAATGCCAGCCAGCGGGAACCGGTCAGGTTCCTTGCCATCTCCCAACAACACTCAGCGAATCCTTGCTGTCCTTCCTTGGTGCTGTTAGTTTCTTGAAGGCTAATGTACCTGAGGCAGCCTCAAGGGAAGAAGAAATATGCTGCACGATAATAATAGTAGTGATGATGATGATGATGAAAGGGAGGGGCAGGAAGTAGGCATGACAACAACAGAAGGGCAGAGTGGAACTGTTCTCACCCCTCGCTGCGGAGCCCCACTGAGGGTGTTAACACGTGGGTGTGATCGGACTTGGACGAAGCCCCCGATACCTCTGCAAGGACACAAATATCCCAGTTTGCCGTCACCGCAGTGATTCACAGGGCATCAGGGAGACTTAATAAGCACATCTGGCTCCTAGTAGGTGCTTTGTAAGAAAGTCTGGATGACGAATGAGTGATAAGCTGCCCGTGAGGCATTCTGAGATGTTAGCTGTAAACCACCCTCTTGCTCTACCATCAGTAAGTCAAATGTAAGTGATGCATCGATTGACCTTTGGCTAACCTGTAGCCTGAAAAATGTCACTTGCAACTTGGCTACTTTCTTCATGGTGCCAGCTTTTCACTACCGTCCTCAAGAAATGTGTGACAAACTCACAGATGAAAACTTGGGATCACAGACAAACTGTTTCTCCATGAGACCCCATTTTTCTAGACTCAGAAACATTTTGTGCCGTGGAGCTCTGCTGTGGAAGCCTGGCCCTGGGACCAGCACCGTCAGCACCCCTGGGGGCTTGCTGGGAATTCAGGCTCAGGCCCACACAGCCCCGCTCAGCCGCCTCTGCATTTTAGCAGGAGCCCTGGCGATGCGTGTGCACCATACAATGTGAGGAGGTGGCTACATTGCAGGTCCATAGAAATTGGGACGTGCCACGCGGAGCTTCTTGTCCACATCATAACACCCCTGATGCAGTAACAGGGGCGTCAACAACTACACACCCAGGCTCCGTGCCCTGTGAGCCAGGCACTCAACAGCCACAGGGGCCAGTGGTCGTCGGACGGCACAGAGAGGCCAAACGGTGCCTCCAGTCAGTCGCTGGGGACTCACTTTAGAGCCCACTTCCTCACTCCCCACTGCAGGCCCTGAATGCCCCACAAAGAGCCCCACTAGGAACGTGTACTTGCAGCGGGAGGACGGTAAAACATTGGGGAGAAGCTAGTCCAGGTTCCTTTTGCTCTCTTGCCTCCCCCACCTCCTGACCGTTGCCTTAAAAACGTCATGTTCTTGTTAACGTTTGGTAATTGCTGAATGTATTTCCTTTATTTATCAAATGCCTTTCCTTCTTTGCTATCTGCCTGCTGGAAACTGATGGAGGCGATGCAGTGGTGGGAGGCGGAGGAAATGAATCTGGGTAATGTGTTTCCACTTGACACCTGATACATCGCTTTGCTTTACTGTCCTGACACACACTGGGTAAGCCGGCCGTCTAGAATTATCCGTAATTCGGACTCTGGTTGGCACGTCAGGGTGTGGAGCAGCTCGGGGAGGGGTGTGCATTTGAAAAGCAAAGACTGTACGCAGTGCTTTCAGCTGCTCCTTTGTCTAATATTGATGCTGCCAACAGGCAAAAAAGAAGAGCGATCTTTTGAAAAAGAAAAGCACGTTTTTATTCTTAACGGAAACATGTAATTGAGTTCTTTATGTATCTGAGCAGCCTGTTCACATGTATTGAATGGTCATTGAGATGTGCTGTGTATTCAAAATCCACACATTCTCCGTGCACAAGCACTCCTGTAATGCCCAGGAAAACATGCTTTTCGGAACAGCAGTCCCTGATCATAAAGTCGCCGAATATTTGCCCATACTCATTTCTGAAGCGATGACTGACAACACGCCGAAAGCTTCTGGCTCCCTCAGACTGGGATGGGGTGCGGAGGTTTCCCATGTGGCTCGGGCGGCTAGGAAGGGAGGTTCCACAGCTGTCCATACCTGTTCAAAATGTAGCCATCTGCATGCTTTGCAATAGGAAGCTATTCAATGTAAATTAACTTTCTCATTCAAAGATGATGGTTCACGATTTATTTTCAAAATAGTGTATCTGTGAAAAATTAAGAGCCACAAGGATCCAATTATCTCAATGGCAGTCTAATTTATGTGGCATGAAGTGCTTAAAAAAGTCGGGAGGGATGTTCAGTAAAGCTAAATGTGTCTCCGTGCTGGGGTCCTAGCTTGTAGTCCGTCTGCAGGAAATGGACCTCATTAAACGTCAGCTCAACGTCGCTTCGGCTAGAAGCGCAAGAAGGTGAAGGCCACTCCGCAGGGCTTCCCTTCTGTTCATCAGCGTCCCTCTGGGTGTCTCTCTGCCCCCCAACCCGCAGCCAACAGCACCGTGGGTGGGGTGGGCACGTCTTTCTCGCAGGTGACTGTAGGGGGAGGTCCAGACCGCCCACTCCCTGTGGCCTGGAGCCCCAAGTCCTGGCTGTGTGCTGGTATTGATTTGGGGAGGGAGTTCTGAAACCGATCAATACCTGCTGGCAGCTGAAGCTTCAGATATTTGTTAAAGAACCAGGTAGTCGTGTTTCTGTGGGCGGAGAGGGTGGCCGGGGTGCAGCTACACAATGACATGACACCTGGTTCAGCCGTGGTTGATAAGTGACAGGTTATCACAGGATGTGTTTACTGTGATTCATCTAAACTGTAGCAGCCACGCTGCCCTGGTCCCTTGGCACCTGGACGAGTGAGGAAAATTTGTCATTTCTTAGTTTAGAAGCAGTTTCTCCCTTCTACTGAGCTCTGCAGACAAAGGGGGTCCCAGGCACAGCGGTGATCAGCTGCCCTCAGCGGTCAGATCAGGACTCAACAGCAGGGCTTTCCTGCTGGCCGCCAGGTGGGCCTGTGTCCTGCCAGGAGGAGTCGGGCACCACAGGTCTGGGACGGCACCTGGTTCCCCGGAAGGAGACCCCTTCCTTCTCCCTCTCATCATTACGCTGATGCCCCGCGTGTCCCCTGAGTCCGGACACCTGGGCCCTGTGTCCCCAAAGGCCAGGAGAATGAGGACTGGACTGTGCTCGGCCTCCTGACCCCCCTCCGACCTGACACCGGTCGTTCTCTGATGCCCCACAGGGCTGGGTGCATGGAGTCCGCCCTCTGCGCACCCAGCCACGAGCATGAAGGGTATTCTATAAGCATGTGCGCAGTGAAGAAAAAGACCCTCTGCCATCCTTGGACACAGCATTTCGTCCCGTGATTTTTTAATGACAAGAATTGTCATCAGTCTTCAGCCTGTGCCCCACTCATTTCATGTCCCTGCAATTATAGATGCCTCTGTGGCTTTGAGGGGAGTTTTCTGGAAGCACAGAGGCAGAAAATCTATTTTCCTGAAAGCTCTTCCTTTTAAATTAGGCTGTTGTTTCTCGTGTCCCTAATGCCAACCTAATGGACCTTTTCTGATGAGACGGCTCTGCCTGGATAGCTGCCATTGTGTCTGTCTGTGCGGAAGGCGCTCCCTGTGCCTCTGAGGGGCTGGCCCGGCATCCCCGGCTTGGCTAGCTCTCAGTGACATGATGCCCATGATGAAGAGCTGCTTCCACGCCTTACCCCGGGATGGTCTCACGGTCACCCCGTCACACAGATGCTGTTATTGTCCCCATGGCACAGATGAGGAAACTAAGGCACGGGGACCCAAACAACCAACCTGGAGGCAGACTCCTAGCAGGTGGCCTGTGCTGTGCTGTGGGGTAAACCCACTGTCGGGGAAGGAGAGGGGGATCTTTAGCACCTGCCAAGTTCTGTGGTGTAAATAATCGCATCCTTTAAGCTAAAGGGGTTTAACACGTGGCTTGCTGAATTCCTGAATATGAAACACCAGCTCGTCCAGCAGGGCAGTGGGCTCAGCTGGCCCTTATGACCGGCTCCCAGACTCTCGGCCACTGGTTTCATTATGTGTCCTCCGAGCCCATCGCTGTGGTCAGAGAGGGGTCCTCTTGTTGCCTGCACCCTGTCAGAAGGCCCCCACCCTGTGGCCAGGCCTGGGGAGTGGGGGAAGGGCGTGGCCCCAAATGGAAGGCAAGGCAGACACAGTTGCCGTAAGACAGGCAGACAGACAGCAAGCTGAACCGTGAAAAAGCAGCACTCTCATAGGTGGACCCCTCCCTCTCTCATTGCCTGCCGGGTGGTCCCCGAGGAATGGCCCACACTCGCCTCAGACTTGGGGTAACCTCACAGCCCGGCCCAGTGCAGGCTCCGTCAGCTAACCTGCGGCTAGCCACCAGATACAGCGACAAATGAAGACTGGCTCCTGGAAGCCCTCAGAACCGACTTCCGTTCTGGGCAACCAGGACAGTCACCTCAGAATGGCAGGCGTCCTTCCCCTACATCTGTCCCTCAGGACAGTGACAGTGACCTACATGGATCTCTGATCTCCCACAGCCACACAGACCCTCACCTTCACCAAGGACACGGCTCAGCATTTACTGTGAACGGGACTCAGAGACCCTGAACCACAGGAAAGTGAAACCGTCATCCCCTGTGTGACAACTTACTTATGAGACTCCAGCTGTGCCTGATGTCACATGTCCTTGGGAACGCTGAAGCCTTCATCATGCATGAATAAAATGTGAATAAGGAATCGAGGAGAAGAATCAGGGGACTTTGTGGGCGTAAGTTATCATACTTGCTCGGATGTGACGTAGCGACACCCCTGAGCAGTGTTTCCTTTCTGTGACAGTTATTTTTATTTGGAGAGAATTGGGGGCACGTGGGAAAGACGCCGTGCTCACCCAGCCTCCACTCACGCTCACATTGCACGTAGTCACAGAGCATGTGCCAAAGTGGGTGTTGTTCCTGCTCCAAGCCCACCCAGTGGCGCATGGAGCGCGGCTTCATCCCGCAGCGCTCCCGCTAATGTCCTTCGCTGTCCCAGGGTCCCGTATTGTGTCTGGTCACCAGGTCTCCTTGTGTCTTCCAGTTTGGAGCAGTCCCCCATTTTTCTGTATCTTTTCTGACCTTCACACTTAGGAAGATATTGGTCATTTATTGTGTAGAAAGCACCTCATTTGGGTTTGTGTGACGATTGCTTGTGATTAGACTACGGACACGGAGCACAGGGAAGAACACCCCGGAAGCAGAGCGCCCTCCTCGGGCCGTCACGTCAGGGTGCGCGACATCGGTGTGTGTTGCTGTGATGCCGACCTTGACCTAAGCTGACACGTGTGTGTCAGCACTCTCCCCTGTAAAACTTACTATTTTTCCCTTTCTAATGATTAAATATTTGGGTGGGGGGACAATGCAAATATCCTGCTTAAACTTTGGATCGAGCTCGCAATAAAGGAAAGCAAACATAACCCCTTTGCTCCGATCTGTGAACTCACATTGCTGTCTTTTTAAGCCATGGAAGCTTAGACCTGTCCCAGTTCAGCCCACTCTCTCCACCTCCTTCCGCCCCTTGCTTTCCAGTGTACCCTGCTCTCCACTCCAAGCCTGCACTCCACCCTTCTCCATACCAAGCCCTTCCTTTCAGCTCCCAAAGCATCCTTGGGCGCCTGCACCAGGAGAGAGTGGGCATGGCCTGGGCTGTGACAACGATCCTTCAGCAGATGAGCTGTGCTCCAGCTTTGGAGAAATTACCCCACGACCACCAGAGTGGGTACCGGGGCCGCCCAGGCCTCCCGTCCTAAGCTCAGCCCCAGGCACACACAGCCGCTCAAACCATAAGACACAGGCTCCAGGCCCCCAGGCCGTTGGCCTGGCAGCTGTCCTGCCCAAGGCACCATGCCTTTCCACAGTTGGCAGTGTCATCTCATCCCTGTGGGCTTGTCGGTGGGGCATCAGAAGCACAGAGGACCGTAACAGGGTCACAGGGGCCCCTGTGTCTCCGTATAAATGTCACTAACCAGGGCATCGGTTTTCTTGACTCACCCGCAGTGACAATCACGGTGGGTTGGTTGGATTTCTTTCTTTGTTTCTTTTTCTTTCCAACGGAACATAAGTTCAGGTCTGCAAACAGGCATTGATCCAGGATTTCACCTCCTCCTCTGCTGCCTCGGCTTCATGAAGCCCCAAGTGGTTACTGCAGAAACTTCTCACAGGCCCAGCAGTCTGGCAAATTAAACCTTCCAGCGCGAGCACATCCTGACCTGGAATCTCCGCGCAATCCCCTGCCTTTTCGGCAGGTTTGTCTGTCTCCTCGTGATGAAGTATCTGCTTACCTCCCTCTGGGTGCAGGTTAAATAATACAAAGGCTGAAATCCAAGTGAGCTTATGTTCCAGGCAGCCCACTGCTTTATCATGTTTTCATTACAGAGGAGAGGAAAGGGAGCACCCAGGACAAAAGGCGTCGTGGAGAAAGAAGAAAAAAAACACGGAGAGTGAAAGGGGAGTCTCGGCGTAGCAGGTCCGAGCCTAGTTCTGCCAGGAAAAGTGCTCACCAGCCTCCGCTTAGAGCCCCCCAGCACTACTGGGGCAGGAAGGAAACGATGTTAGGTTATGAATGGGGAGCTGCCCTAATAACATATGAGTCTCCATGACCCCGCGCTGACTCAGCCCCCGGCCGCCCGCCGGCCAAGCTCATCTCCCTCCAGCCGCCCGGCGTTTCTTTTTCATCCACGTCTGCTCTGCCCACGCTCCGGAGGGAAACAGCAGCGACCCAGAAGTCGGCTGGTCCCCCTGGCCTTCTGGTCAGAGACGCGGTTAGGCGCTTCTTTCCGGTGACATAGTTCAGGCACCTGTGGCCTGGGTGCTGAGGGTCGGGGCCTCTCGCTGGGCTTGGATGGGGGGACCCAGTCTCCTGCAGGGGCAGCCTGGGCCAAACATCTCACAGGCCGGAGTTTTCTGGCCCACGCGATGCCACACACCAGTCCGTGTTTTAATTTGTAATTTTTTTTAAAATAAGTGATCTCACATGGAAATCCGGGTTTCTCGTTTACCTGGGGAAACAGGCAGCTCCCTGGGGCTTCTTCCCACAGGGAAGCAAGTAGCGGGTACACATGGGTGCATGCGCCCCCCTGGACAGCGGTGCTTTGTCCAGCCGACTACCCTCCTCTCCTGCCTTCAGTGCCCTGCCCTCCAAGTCCATGTGTCTCGAATGCCAGCTGTCACCTCGTTTATGCTGGAAGGACCCTGCTTGTCAGCCGTTCAGCATTTGGATGGTAGGACCTGGCTACGCGGGAGGCCTGCCCAGCTCATGCCCTTAGGAACCTGGGCAGGAGCGCTCACCTCCTGACTGCCATCTCCCCCAAAGAAGCTGCCCCGCCTGACTGGTGCCCGGTGGCGCTCCTGTGCGCACATGGACCGGACCCTTCGGCCCTCTGTCCCCTGACCTCACCTCCCATCCACAACCCCGTCCCTTGTGAAGTGCTGGCCAGGGCATCATTGCAAGGAAAGCGTCCCCCGGCCACAGACGAGGCCTTGCACAGGCAGTGGCGTTCCCCACGGCCTCGTCCCTTCTCGTCTGCCCAGAGGCCCTGGACTGAGGCCCAGCGCCCAGCTGCTGACCGACACTGCTGTTCTCCGAGCTCTCCCGCTGACGGGGAAGAGCAGGTGTCTCCAGAGGGTGCGCGCCCGGTGGTGGTGCTCCCGACGTGCGGGGAGCAAGCAGCTTCGCCCATTAGGGGCCAGCTCTCCGAGGCAGGGGCGCTGCAGGTGGAGGCCTGCGCGTCCCAGAAAGGGGTTCAGGCTCTCTGGACACCGTGAGGGGGTCAGGTTCCGCCTACACATGTGGCCCATGGTGCGTCATCTCTGAGAAACAGCACCTGGCGTCCGTGGGTACCTCGCTTCGTTCCACCCATCTCACCTCTAAAGGGACCACCCTCACCCAACAGTGGCCGGAAATTGCTGGAGCTTCCCACTGGGCAGCGAAAGGATCAGCTTCCTTAACAGCTCCAGTGCGGAGTCCAGTCATCGGACAAAGGCTTTGTGAGCACCTACTGTGTGCACGGCTCTGTGTGTGGCGCTGTGGGGCACACAGCATTGTTCGCATCCTCACGGGCTTAGAATGACCGAGAAGCATGACTGACAGACATACAGTAACAGAAGACCAGGATGACACTCCAGAGGATACGTGTTGCATGCTGCCCAGCTTGCATTTTTGGGGTGCTGCTTCTCCCCCATTTCATTGCTTCCTGAGAGACTGTGAACTAGAGCATCTGGCTCCCCCCCCATCCCCAAGGAGGGCAGGTGATCTCGCTTTCCAGTGGGGCTCCATCCCCGGGACAGCAGGGACCCAAGGCAGGACCCTGTGCCCAGGCCAGCCCATCAGAATTGTTGTCAGAGCTGATTTACGGTCTGTGGACGCTGGGAATGAAGAAGCCCTTCTCCTGGGACTGCTGAGCTGATGGGTCTATGTTGAGCGAGGTGGGCAGCAGGGTGCCCAGTGGAGGGGTCCCCAGTCTCCCCCAGCCCAAGTGAGTGCCACCCTGACTCTGTGCCCCAGGACCTTGCTGGCCTCACCTGGACTTGGCCGTGACCCCGGCCTCACGGCCACCGCTCCTTGCCTCAGGGAGAACGCCTGGGCCGGGAGGGAGAGAAGGTTCCATCCAGAGGACACAGCAGAGACGGAGGAAAACGAGTCCCCGGGACGTGAGGAGAGCACCGAGACCCAGCTGTGTCTCTCTACTCACGGGCTCATACACTGAACTGACTATGTCCCTGAAAGAGTCCTGGTCCCATCAGGCGCTGGTATCTGGGGATGCAGTGTTGGCTGCAGTGAGGTGCGTGTGCTGTCGCGTCCCGACCCTGGTTCCCCAGGGCCTGACACACGCTACCCACCCATCTCTGACCCGGGTCAGTCAGCGTTTCCCACCGAGCCCTCTGTCCCCAACCTTTCCCGCGGCCGCAGCTCCCCCACATCGCTCTCGGGGACACCAGCCATACTGTCACACGAGTCCTCGGCTCTCTCCCGAACCACATCATTCAGCAGCAGAGTAGATGACACGTCCCAGTTCCCTCAGCCATTGCGGTAAATTATACATCCCCTACGTCCCTCCCACTGCTGCATTATTAAGTAGAAGGAGCTAAATAAAGAAGACCTCTATTCATCCTAAATCTCAGATAATTATAAATAATATACTGGCTTTTTTCTTAATCGGGGATTAATGTTAATGGAGATGGTGGATGTCCTTTTTATGGGGACTTGACTTTGATGGAGACCCTAAACACGACTGTGATAAAGATCAGTCACACCCCATCTGTCTCCTGTGTGTCCGCAAGGCCTCCGCTGGGGCGTTTCTGCGGCTTCTGCCGCTGCCGAGCCAGAGGCCAGGGTGGGCCTTGCGCAGGAGCCGCGTTTATTCTTGAACCAGCCTGTCCTGTGATCCAAACAAGGCTTTTGAGTCCGGCATGCCCTCGCTGGGAACATGCTTGTCACTTTGCACAGGGATTGGCAGATGCTCACAGACGCACTCAGCAAACTGAACTCCTGTTTTCCTAGATGGGCATCCTGTGGGCGCTGAGCGAACGTCTGGCTTTTCCTTGCCCAGCTCTCGGCCTTCACAGTCTTTCTAGCTATTGGATTGTCGGAAAAGTCATGACGCATTTTTGCAAAGAAAAACATAGAAAAAAGTATGTCATGATTTTTCCGACAACCTAATATTAGGTTGGTGCTGATGTAATTGCAATTTTTGTCATTACAAATAATGGCAAAACTGCGATTACTTTTGTACCAACTTAATAATTGTGATAAACCAACAGGGGGACGCTCCCTGTTCAAAAACTCTCCTCAATCATTGTTCACATAAAACTCAGACTTGTTTCAGTCATGCAAGGACGCACACCACACGCATCGCTTTTAATGTAGGGAAAACGCAGTACTTGGTTTGAGCACCGACGCCAGAGACAGGCGCTCCAGCTGCCATTTACTGGCTCTGTGATGTTGGGCAAGTGGCTCAGCCTTACTGTGCCTCAGTTTCCTCATCTGCAAAATGGGGTGGGCATCGTACTTAGCTTATAGTGGGGTCACTGTGAGTCCTACGGTTACTGTGAGGGTTAAATTAGGATGGTGAAAGCCCTCAGAATGGTGCTTCGCCGGCGATAAATGTCACCTGCATTCAGTATTATTGTCATCACTGTTGTCATTATCTTTATTTTTATAAGATGCATATTGTTGAAATGAACAACACAGGAAATTGTTCCTCTCATTCATTCACTCATGCACTCACGCCCCACACATGACTCCTGTGCTTCCAGGACAGGGCCGGCGCTGATGTAAATTAGACATGAATTTTCTGCAGCATTTTCTCAGTGGTGGGGAATGGCTTAGCTTCGCCCCTCCCGGATGAGCGGGTTCTGCCATGACTGAGCCTCCTCCGCGGTGTTCCTGCCGAGGGACCAGAGGCGACTCGTTTTTCATGGGCTCTGGGTACCTCTGCAGATAGGATGGGCCACAAATGAGGTCAGCAGGAGAAAACGAGCCAGACACACTTGAGCAGGCCTTCTGTTGAACAGCTGACACTTCCCCGTGCGCCCCGCATTCTTCCTCTGCACTTGAGAACCTCGGCCATTCCTAGGTTTCGTGCAGGAAAGGAGGAGCTTGAGGATGCTGCTGTCCCTTCCCCAGCCTGATCGGAGCGCCTCTGAGCATGGGCGAGTTTCAGGACCGGGACCGAGCATGTGGAAGGGCCGCCTGCCTGCTCATCTCATCAGCTGTGCTGGGGCTTTTTCCGTGGGGCAGGGATGAGGGTGCCAGGGCTGACGCTGGGGTCATGCAGGTCACAACGAAATCATGAAGAAAGCTCGCTGAAGACAATGTGAAAGAGGAAAGAGATGTACCAGCTGGCGCCTCAGGTGCCGTTGCTAATTTCTATCACACTACACCGCCTCCGGCCAAACGTTGCTTCTTTTTACTCACTGCACAGATTCCTCCATTGGAAAGAATATGGTTATCTCTGCAGCACCCACTGCATGAAGACAATCAAATGACATCTTTTCTTTCTTCTGCAAATATAATTGGGGGCAACATCTGTCCACATGAGGGGACAGGCCTGCTCAGTGTCGCTCTCTAAGCAAGGGCGCCATCACCAAGGGCCTGAGGACCTTGGCTTGCCACCCCTCCGCCCTGACCAAATGCCCACAACCGGCAGAGAAGTCACACGTTCAGAGGACACATTGAGTGGGAAGAAAGCAAATGATGTGAGAAATCATTGTCGGACATTTCAATAACATCTTCTTTGATGGGATGCGTTTTTTTAATTAAAAACTAAAACAGCCAAACAGCTCTCACAGCCTTCTGGCTCCACCCCTTCTAAGTTGGTGGTAATGGACGCAAGGCGGTCGTTCTCAGTCAGGGGGGCCTCCCCACTGGCCCCGCCCCAGGGGATGTTGGACATCGTTTGGAGACATTCTGGTTGTGGCTACTGGCATTTCGTGGGTGGGGTCCACAGATGCTGCTAACGCCCCACAACAGAAAAGCATCCGGCTCGAATATCAGCAGTGCCAGCTCGGGAAGCCCTGTAACCAGGCCTGGTGCTAGGAGACGGCAGGTGTATTTTTATAGAAATACGAAAGCCACTTGCTCAGCTACCTCGTCACATAGATGCAACTTGAAGAGCAATGTTTAACACGGTGACCCTCTGTCTGTAAACACTTGTGTTGTCACCAATATCACTGAAAACCCTTCAACATTTTTCTGTAAACACCAAAGCTGCCCTAAACTGTCACCTTGTGTCATCCATGTGACCCTCATTACAAGTATTAGAGGTAACTATTGAGCAGTTACTACTTTCTGTGAAATGAGGCCATTGGCCCCATGGTGAGAACTATGCCTGCGTGCACGTGCTGTTGGCCCAGGACATGTGTGGGTGTCGACAGTGCAGCCCGTGTGAGGGCCACCACCACCAGGTAGCATTAGGCATTTGCAGGCAGACCCACCACCTCTCAGGCCAGGAAACTGTATTCAGAGGTCAGCCGCTGGCAAGATGCAAAGTGGAGGTGACAGCCGTGCCTCGTGTCCCCCACCTCCATTCCACAGGGACGTGCTCACTCTGCTGAGCCCTTAGCACAGCCCGTCTCAGGGAGCCCTCTGAGCACCCCGGAGGGAAGATGGAAGCATAAGCGGTAGGGCCAGTGTGTCTGCGGTGTTTTCAAGCCGAGTGTTTGTGCCATCTGAACACTCATGTGGGGGAAACATGGAACTCACGCACAGGCAAGACCTCAAGGGCCGTGGAGAAGGGCTGGGGTTCTGCCGTCCTGAGAGATCCAGTCTTTTCTCAAAGATTGTGTTTCGAAGGTCCTGCTGCCTCCTGCTCCTTTTCAGCTTCCAGACTGTTACAGGGGGACATGTGCGAAGGTGGAGCGACTGCTACGGGGGGACACGTGCGAAGGTGGAGAGGCAGGGCCATAGGGAGTGGTCTGCAGTCCGTGGCTGAGCCCCCCCACCACCTTTAAGCAGTTAAATCCCCCAGCAAGAATGCCCCGCTTCTTCCTCGTCTCCTTCAGGGTCCAAGAGGCTCAGGGAGGAGGGGGCGGGGGGAGAAAAGGGGCACGTGGGCCCTGGGTTCACAAGCTCACACCATCACTGGGTCTCGACGGCACCCCGTGAGGTCGGGCAGGATCGCAGAGGAAGAGAGGGGAAGGCAGTTCCCAGAGTCTCGGACTTGTCAGTGGGGACACCGGGATTTGTCCCAAGCTGCCTGACAGCATACCCTCCCCCCTTTAGCCAGAGGTCAGCCTGCCCGGGAGCGAGTACAGTGGCGAAGAGCCCAACCCCCCCACTTACTAGGCTGCCACGCCGGCTGGGCAGCGTGCCCGCCTGCAACTTGAAGACGAGAGTGACAGCTGAGGAGCACAGGTGGCACAATGCACGGCGCTGAGCCCAAATGCATGAGGAAGGACGGCCCCGTCAGCACAGTTCTGGTCCACGTGTCCTACCTCCCACATCAGCCACGCCGAGCCTCAAAGTGCAGGGCACAAAACCAGCCCAGTGTGGAAGCCAGCTCTGCACGGAATGGGCAGGACGTGCCAGTGTGACGGCCCGGGCTGTCCCATATGGACTCTCCTGGACACCCATTCAGTCCTTCTCTGAGGTCAACCCACTGCCGCGGGATTGTTCACATCTGCCCCACAGTGCCCGCCCGAGTGCGTCCACGCAGCTTCCTCACGGATGGTGTTAAACGACACAACCCCCATTTCACACCTGCAGTGTCTCTTCAGCCTTAACTCTACCATGGTTGTGAAAATCGGGGCGTGTTATGTGGCCTTCAGTAGGAAGAGCTGAAACATCCCCTGTCCACGCGCGGTGAACTCCAGTGGCACAAAGCTGGGTGAAGCAGCCTGATTTCCGTCGTCATTCTCATGAGTGAGCGTGTAGGGTTTTATCTAAATACGCCAGAAGCCCCTCAGGAACGTACAGGAGACAGTCAGCAGGAAGCTGATGGAGAGCCGCGCGCTCGCCTGTCGCTGCTCCTTCCCTGAGATGGACTGGCCGTGCTGCTGCGCCAGGGGAGCGCAGAAACCAGGGGGCAGAAGTCGGGGCCGCGTGGCTCTGTGCATTCGCTGCCCTTCGGGGATGTTTGTCACTTTTCACTCTGGAACTAATGTCACTTCTCTCCCCAAATCAGATGAAGACTGTAGGTGTTGTCAGTGACACGAGTTCACGGAGAGAATAATTACAATTAAGGCCAAAGAGACACGTGTGTCTCCATGGCTGAGGAAGGAAGCGCCAGACATCTATTAACGCGGTGAGTGATGACCTCAGGGCCCCTTCCTGTATGTGCCCGCGTGGCCTCAGCTGAGGCGCCCGCCCGCTCAGCCACTGTCTCCCCGTGTTTGCGGCGAGAAAACGTCCCCTTGCTGTTGGAGGAGCACGAAGTGAGACGGACGCCCTGGAGGAAGAAACCGCAATATTTTATCATATTGGCTGGCGCGTCTCGCTTTTCGTTCTCCCTCTGGGTAAGGCTTTAAGAGGGAATTTTCCCTGACGATGGCAGGTGCCCCTTCTCCTCCTTGCTGGATCCTTTTCTTTTTTTTGTTTATCATTTGAAATATGAATCGCAGCTTTTCTGTACCGAGGAGAAAGGCTGTGCTTGTGTCAGTTCCGTGATTGAAACGAAGCCCCGTCTTGAACTCTGCTTCCTTCCTTGATGGCGCCGAGCGTCCTCTGGTTTCAGATGAGTGATGGGCCTCCGTGGGCTTGAGTGCCGCCGTGGGCAGGTCGCTGAGCAGCTCTTTGCTCCAGTTTCAAGTGCCTTGCTAGAGCAACAGGTGATTTGGGGCAAGGATAAGGAAAAGCAAGCATGGGTAAGCGAGGGCAGAGGGAAGCAGCCAGCAGGGATGCAGGGTGTTCATGCTGCACCCCTTTATTTCAGTACAACATGAGGGGGAAATGCTGCCCTTTTCATAAAAACGGCTGTCAGCGCTCAACACCTGTGGCCAAGTGGAAAGGGAAGGTCACTCCCGAATGTGACAGTGTGTGTGACACTCACAGCTGTGAGCTCACTGCTCCTGCAGGTGACTGCCAGTCAGTGCCGTTAACTCCTTCACAGCTGACAAGTCTGAGACTCAGAAATGAAACCATTTCCTCCACGTTCAGGTACCCGGCTGGCTAGAACCTGGACGTTTTCACCTAAATCCAGTGTCCTATCTGGGACCCAGGGCTGCTTCCCACAGGCCACAGCCGCCATTCCCGCTCCCCAAGGTTTTAGCACATGCCTGATGCCGGGGGCCCTGTCCTAGAGGGACATGG
The DNA here is from genome assembly GCF_001890085.2 of Hipposideros armiger. Taxonomy (NCBI): domain Eukaryota; kingdom Metazoa; phylum Chordata; class Mammalia; order Chiroptera; family Hipposideridae; genus Hipposideros; species Hipposideros armiger. The sequence continues at coordinate 2,351,764 of NW_017731382.1, read as the reverse complement.
AGGAATGAAAAGGCATACACCTTCCCTCGGGCAAGGAAGAAGATAGTCTGCCTAGAATTATACATATATTTTGCATCTCTCAAAACCTATTCCTTACTCCAGGGTCTCTCATCCTCGACACTACACATAATTGGCTGATTTGGAGCTGGAAAGCTCTGCATGGTGGGAGCTACTCTGTGCATCTTAGAGTGTTTAGCATCACCCTGGTCCCTCTGGTCCCTACACACGAGATGCCAGATGTCCCCCCACCCTGTTGTGACAGTCAGAAATGTCCAGACATCACCATGTGTCTCCTAGGCAGCAAAATCACCCCCAGTTGAAAACCATTGCCTTATTTCTATTCAGAGTGCAACGTGTACATTATTTTTGCCATGTTTTATTGTTTGATGAAAAACTGGGGACTTTCTTGCAATCCCTATGTCTTCACTCCAAATTTCAAAAGAAAAGGAAAACACAAACTTTGGAAAACTGGCATGCCAAAAGCAAATAGCCATTATTTCATATGGGTTTATGTCTGGGCACAGAATTTTTACAAATATATTTCAGATTCAAATGTTCCAAAATATCTGCCTAATGATATGTAGTTTCAGAGTAAACACTTCATTTTTCTTCTAAATGAGCATTCAGTTTACAGAAATGGAAAACTAATGTATTTTTCTGCAGCCAGAAACAATCTCCATGGTATTCAGGGACCTTTGTTGATTACATTTTAGGTACATGATGTTTACATTATTCAAACCAAAAATGCCAGGCTGATGGATAGAAGGGTCTTCTTGGATTTGTTTCCCTGTCTGGATTTGTAATCCAGTTTCACGTCTAATCATAAAATAAAAGGGAGGCATCTTGATAAAATGGAGAATTTATCACAGATATCTATCTGTCCCACTAACCAAATTCCTACAGCAAGGAGCCATGAAACCTAAAAGCGGAGAAACCTACGACAGCGTGGTCTCTACATCCACAAAATCTAGGTTTTCTGCCTGATGCAGTGCACGTGGGACAGCCTCAAAGAAAGACCGAGGGCTGGGTCGCAGCCCAGTATCTCGAGGGACATGGAAGGAGTGGCTCCTGGTAAAATTACGAGAGACCACAGCCTGGAGGTGGCGTGTGGGAGCCCGATATTGCCCAAGACAGGCCGCTCCAAGGAGGGGTTCTGTGGTGGCCGCAGATACGCAGGGTGAGCTGCCAGGAAGGACGAGCAGGGCCCCTACCTGACTCCATAAGTGGTGCTCCCTCAGGGAGGCTGACTGCACACTCGGGGACCCAGAGAGAACACCATCCAGACAGGAAATGGGACAAGAAAATCTGTCTGTCAGAGCAACTTCGGTCAACCCGGAGAAGCAATTGCACCCACACAGGTTTCTTGTCGAGCTGCCTTTCAGCCTTCTGGGTCATTCTAGCATGAGGTCAGAAGGAGAACAGCAACACAGTTTAGGGGGAAATATCTCAGCTCTGAAGAGAACACCACTTACTGTCTTGATTCATAAAAAGAATGACCCATGTCTGACTTTTTTAACACCGTTCTCTGAACAGTTATGGAAATTCCAATTCATGCAAAAGTAAATTGATTGATTGATTGATTTTCATATTCTGAAAAGCTAGGAAAGTCAGCTAAAAATATACAAGAAATAAGAAAGAGCAGTAAGATGGGGCTGTTTACAAACATTTGCAACAATTATCATTTAACATTACATATCAGGCACTGTGCTAAATATTTTACCTCTTTTTTAATTGAATTATTCTTGCTAGCTGTGTAAATTTCACAGATTTATTTAACCTCTCTCGGTTGTTGCATCATTGATACTTTGGTATTTGTAAGACTTGCTTTGTGACTTAGAATACGCTCACTGTGCTAGAAAAGAATGTACATCCTTCAGTTGTCGACTTCAGGGATCCGTGGTTTTCGTTACTTGTGGCTAACATGTCTTTATCCTTTCTGTGCGGTTTCACTGCATTATCTGTATTTGTTGAAACATGTATTGCTTTTCTCATTGTTATTGAAGATTTGTCATCCTCTTGGTTTTCTCTCAGTATTTACTCGTTTTGAAGCTATGTTGTCTGGTGCACACAGTGCAAGAGTGTTGGGGTATTCCTGGTGCGTCATCTAATTTCTCTTGATTAATAACTTCTTCATTCCGAATAATCTTCTTTTACCTAAAGTCTATTGTGTCTGATTCATATAGCTGCCTTACTTTCCCTTTGGTTCGCACTTGTGTGGTGTATGTTTTTTAATCCTTTTACTTCCCATCTTTCAGCACCTTATGTTTTAGATTTATCTTTTGTAAAGAGTATACGGCTCATTTTTTAAAAAATCTAATCTGAAAATGTCTTACTTTTAACTGAGTAGTCTAATCTGTTTTCACTTATTTAAAAATATTTGGATTAGTTTATGCAATCGTAATGTCTTAATGTCTTTTCTCCTACCTGAAGAGTATTAGATTGATTGAGTAGATTTCATTTTCCTTTTTTTTTAACCTTTCATCAGATTTGGAAATTTGCCTTATATTTCCTTTCCTTTACTGGTAATCCTTAACTTTTTAACATTAGGTAACTTTCAAAGTGTGAAATTAATCAATATGTGTAATTCCCTTTCAAAGAACATGTAGGCCTCACAACTCCTTGACACTGATTGTCCCCTCGTAAGTCTTCCGTGGTCTTGTTATTTGTATTTGATTTCCACATACTTTATAAACCACCCAAAGTAGACAGTTCCCCAAAATGTACCATGGGGACTTAGAGATGCAACACGAGAAGCGGAAGTTAGGAGATAAGGCGGGTGGGATGAGTAGGTCCAGAAATACAGCTAGTAAGATTTCCAGGTGTGGCAATAAAGAGAATGTAGCAGAAGCAGTAATCAGAGAGATGATGCTTCAGAAATTTCCAGAGATAAAGCACAAGAATCTACATATTTAGCAAGCACAATGAGCCCTGAACAGCATAAATAATATAAATCCCAGTTAATCTTACTGTTCAGAAATGCAGGATACCAAAGATACTGAGGAAATTTCAAAGCAATCATAGGGAACAAAAGGTTATTTAAAAAGAAATAACAATTAATTACCCAGTTTTTCTAACCCCCCCNCCCCCGTCAAGCACAAGAGAAGCTGGGGGAGAATGAAAACTTGAGATTGCTAAATGATGCGTAGGTAGCAGCCTGCATCCGGATCCACTCTTCTTCCAGGGCGGGGATGGGCAGAGAACTTTCAGACACAAAGGAACTAAGTGCTTTACATTCACAGATTATCACTGAATGAATGATTAACGAATTGGATTCTTCAGCATAATCTCTGTATTGCTATAGTTACAAATTACCTTTGACATCTCAGTGGATTGAAACAAACAAACAAAACAAGCAGATGTTCCCTCTCCTTGCCCTGACTGCACTGGCTGGGATAAAACCAACAGTGTAAGTTTTTGTGCTCATATCAGGTCCACTGCAGGTGGGGCTGCGCGCTCAATTCATGGAAAAGGCACGCAAATGACTAACTTCTAGACGTATACCCTAAAAATCCTCACCCATGCACAAGGAACCAGTATCCACATATACAGAAGGCGTCAAAAACGTATGCACATTATAAGAAAGGAAAAAACTGTATTAAAATTGTAATATTCAATACATATCGATAACAAAAGATGAATATAAGTTGTGTATACATTTTTTTGGCACCTCCGGTATTGATTATTGCATTTTTGATAATATAAAAACAAAATGAGAGCAATTTTAAAAATTAGTGAATACAAATAATAGTATACAATGGAATATTACAGAGGAGAGATCAGCAAACTCCTTTGGGCCCACAAAGGCTAAAAAAATGTACCCTGTATCCCCTAAAGGGAAAGTTTGCCGAGCCCTGCTTTGCAGCACTTAAAATGCACCAGTGTAAATACATCTAAAAAATATCAAAATGATAATATGGAATGGGAAAAAAGCAAGGTTCAAAGGGGCATGTACAATCGGACACTTCAATTGTGTATAAGCCATACAAAATAGTGGAGTACGTCATGGGCACATACACATGTAAAATATTACAGAAGCGTAAAGAGCAAAGCGTCTTTAAGTGTCAGAATTCTGGGTACTTGGGGAGAAAGAAGGAAGAGGGGTGAGAGCATAGTTGTCAACATCTGTTGTCCTCCCAAATCCAAGTGTGAACATTTGTTAAAACTCTGTGCACTTGAGCTACTCCATAATTTAGAATTTAAAAATTAGCAAAACAGCACCTAGAAAGGAGATGCCTCAATATGAAAGCAGGCTAAGGATGTGAGCAAAACCATACGAGTGTGGGAGGAAAGTGCATCCTGGGTAATAATCAAAGACGGCTTCTAAGAGGAGCATTATTGTCCTGCATGAATTCCTCTTGAAGACAGCACCTCTGTGTCAGGAGGTAGGACGGGCCGCCCCCACATCCCACGCGCTGTACTGTGTGCGGTAACGTGTGTGCTCATGTGGCTGGCCCTCAGCCACGTGCACCGGACTGGACACTCTCCATGGGCAAGAGCCTTGTCTTTTCCTATCTCTGCATCTCTCTGACCTGGGGCAAATTGGCTGTTTATCATACCTGTGTTGAAATAAAGGAAAGATTCTGAGTTTCCTGTGTGGGGCTTAAAATCCTGATCTTGAAAATATCACCTGTGCAGAAAGAAAACATAAACATTACCAACCATCTGGTTCTTTTCATCCCCAAAGTTGAGAACTCTGGTGAACTCTCAGCGCAGACAGCCTTGAGGAGAAGAGTAGAAATCAAACCTTCATTTCCCAATATGGCGGCAAGCGTTAGGAGACATTTTCATGCCAAACAGGTCGATCAGGGTCTAATTGACTCTGATAGACACTCTGGAAATCAGAAACATTCTCTCCCTGGAGCTGAGTGCCACTTGAGAAGATGACAGTCTTTCCTGCCTTTGAAAACATCAGACAATCAAAACCTCAACTTCCAACCTGCCGCTCAACATAGAACACCCACCATGGGAGGGGGAAGCCAGCCCAGCGCAAGGAGGAAAACTCCGTTACAGACGGAAAACCAGAAGCCTTCTGTGGGAGAAGGCAGCGGCCCCCGCATCTCTGCGAGGTCCCTGGTTGGGCGGCGCTGGGCAAACCTTGACTGGTCGTAACTGATACCGGAATCCGCCCGGCCAGAGTTAGACGTGGTGGGTCAGGAGCTCGGACCGTTGTCTCTACAGGGCTTGAGAGGCAGTAAACCCCACCGGCTTGTGGTTCCACTAGAACTCTTATTGGGGTTAACGTTGAACTTTGCAATTAAAGGCAATAGCACCTGGGAGAGGTAACACTTGCTCTCAGACCTAACATTCACACCTAATTTGAACTCCTTCTGGCAGTTACCTGGCCCAGAGCAGAGCTGAGAGGCAGCCGGGCTGTCAGGGAAGAATGTTCTCTCTCTGCTGAGAACCTGGGCCTGCTTTCAAGGGCACGTTTTAGGAGGCCCTGCTTCATGAAAGCTCATGGAATTCCTTGAAGATGGAGCTGTTAGACCTGGTCTGAGTGTTAGGCTTCGCAATTGTTGTGTGGTAAGAAAAATTGCTACTTCCTTCTAGAAAAATATTTGTCAATGTATTTCTTTTAGTTAAAGTTTGTTGGGGTGACAATTATTAGTAAAGTTACATAGGTTTCAGCCGTACAATTCTGTAATACTTCATCTCTATATCACATTTTGTGCTTACCACCCAGAGTCAGTTCTCCTTCCGTCACCATCTGTTTGACCCCTTTACCCTCTTCTACCTCCCCCCTACCCCCTCACCCTCTGGTAACCACCAAACTGTTGTCTGTGTCTGTGAGTTTTTGTTTCTTTGTTTGTTTATCTTGTTCCTTTGTTGCTTTCAGTTTTATTTCCCACATATCAGTGAAATCACATGGTTCTTGACTTTTTCTGTCTGTTTTATTTCACTTAGCATAATAATCTCAAGATCCATCCACGTTGTCACAAACGGCTCTATTTCATCTTTTCTTAATGGACTTTTATTTTGAGATAACTGTAGATCTGCATACAGTTGTAAGAATGATGCAGAGACCCGACTGACCTGTGACCGGGCTTTCCCAGTGGTGATGCAGGGGAGAAAAACGCCTTTCCCTCTGCCTGTCTCAGCTTCATTGGCTGGGGTCCTGCAAATTGGGCTCACAAAAGACAGATGAACAGGGAACAGACAGAAGCTGTTAGCACGTGCGCCTGCACACACACGGAGGTGCTCAGTGGTGAATACCTGGAAGGGTGCTTAGAGCTTCTGCTTCAATAGCATCTTAACAAAAGAGTAATACATTTTGTAAAAAAGTGGCAAGATGAAAGACAAAGGAATTCCTGTGCCTAGGGGTGGAGGCTTGTGGAAGGTGAGGACACAGGGAAACTGATGGAGGAGAAGGGCTAGGTAGTCACATTTGCTCTGGAGATCCCTCTGGTGCCATCTCTGGGCTGATGCAGGTCTAGAGTTGTCCCTGGCGATTATCTTCTGTACTTCCTGGTGTGTGTGTGTGCGGGGGGGGGGGGGGGGGGGGGGTGCGGGGGGCATCTTTACATATTTATGACCTGCTTTTAGACAAATAGAATGACAGAGAGGTTTTATTATATCTGTTCTCAATTGCCATTAGTTCAAAATAATCCTTATGCAAAAGTGGCATGTTCTGGGTGGCACGTTCTACCACCCTTCAATGGCATCTTGCAAAACTGTTGTACCATGTCACAGGCTACAGTCAAGCGACAGAACCATCAGCACAGACATCTCTCTGGTTCCTGTTGTCACCTTCCTTCTTCCCCACTCCCCCATTGCCTGTCACTGGAAACCACTAATGTGGCCTCTGTTTGTAAATGTTGTCATTTTAAGGACATTGTATCAGTGGAAATATGGAGTCTGGTATGTTTCGGCATCGGCTTCTTTCACCAAAATTCCCTCTAGCATCATTTAATTGGTGCGCACACCTGCATTCCATGGTGTGGATGCACCACAGTTTGTTGAGCCGTTTGCCCTCTGAAAGACAGCGAGGTCGTCCCCACGTCTGGGCTGTGACAAGCAGAGCCGCTGTGAACATGCCGCCCGGGACCTTGTTTGCATGTGCATTTTCATTCCTCTGGGACAAATGCCCAAGAATGCAGTGTGTAATAGTTGTGTGGCCAGTTTTATAAGAAATTACCAAATATTTTCCAGAGTGGCTGTACCATATGACATCCCCACAAACAATATTTGTGTGTCAGCGTCTTTTAAAGGACTTTAAATCTTCATGTTCGTTAGCCCTGGGACTCTGCCCTCAGGTGACAGCTCAAAATATGAAAAATCAGAAACATTTTTTTTTAATATAGTCTACTGTTTTAACTCTGGAAATGCGTAGGGTAAGTTAGATGGTTATTTTGTGTTTAAGCCTAGGAGAAAAACAAGTTAAAATTATATTTATGGAAAAGCATAATTGAGTGGAAAAACACATTGGCCTATGCTTCTCAGGCAGCAATGCTTCTAATAAGATATTTGTTTTGAACATGTGGTTGTATCATTAGAACCAGTGTGTGTACATGTTCTCTAGGGAGAAAAACAAAGCTGGAATATTGAGTGAGAAAGCCTTAACCAATAAAAGGTTAATTGAGTGGTGAGAGGTTGGAAGCTGTAAAGGACTGAAAACCCCTCAGACGGGGAGCCTGGGCTCAGGGTTGTTGTGAGTCTCCCTATGTCTCGTTAGGGGAGGGCAGTGAGCGTGCGGGCAGAACAATGGAGCCGAGGGAAGGCGAGGGGCGTCCAGAGCCCTGGAATCCTCTGAGGCGAGGACCAGCTGTGGTCGGGAAGTAGCACCTCTGTGTCCCTCACGGCTCTCACTGAACCTAAACAAAAACCTTTCTCAGAAATTACATTTAAAAAACTGTTTGAAATAATGTGTGTTTTTAAAGAGAAAATAGTAACTTAACTAGCTAGCATCAGGGGGGAAGATTTTAGTAACATTTCCTATATCTTGAGTGACTTTAGAGTTTGTTGCTGTGACACCTTCAGGAAACCCAGTAGATAAGGAGGGCAGATGCAGTGAGCACGTGGTGGTCTGTGTGGGACCTGGGCCTTGTATAGCAGAAGTGTCAATCAAATCAAATCTCAACACAGATTGGACTACTCTCACTCTCTCCAGGGTCCCAGGTCCCTCCCCTGTGCTCCAATCTCTTCTGAGTCATTGCCTTTCCCTCTGCTGTAATTCCCCCACCACCCACCCCAAACCCCTCCCCCCGAGCGGTGTGGTGGCTGTGGCTGGCCAGGGCAGTGGCCTGAGCCATGGTGCTCTGTGACTGAGCCTCCTTAGCCTCCCCTGCCAATTTCCCATCCCAGGAGACAGACTGGGATTGGCTCACACTGGGTCAGGAGTCTGCCCTGGGCCGCTCAGCTGTAGACAAGAGTGGAGTCTGCAGTGCCCAGACCTGCCCCTCCCCACTTCCTGTGGCTTCTGATGGCTGCAGCTTCTAGTAAGTTCCATGACACCAGGGCTGCTGCTTAATACAGAGAGTAGCACGGTGCCCTTCAAAGGGTCTGCAGTAGAGTAAGGGCTCAGCCTACGTCTGTGAAATGTTCGTTTAGGGGGAAACGGCAATGATGAGTGTGTCCTCTATCCCCGTGCATCCTTAGGATAAATGTAAAGCATGCTTTCGTTTCCCTGACAACGGCCCATTTTGCACTTACCTGCTTCTGCCCTGCCACAGTCCTTCTTTCCCCCTCGTATTTTCCCAAGATACTCACCCCAGTCAGGTACCCCGACTTCCTCATCCAGGGAATGTTACACTTAGGACTACAAAGCAGTGATTCTCTAAACATTCTGGGGGAAAGGCAGCATTTGTGACTTCCACATCCTGAGCTGGAGATGTTTGTTTGTGTGTGTGGGGGGGTAATAATAATAAGAAGAAGAAGAAGGAAGAAGAAGAACACTTCATATGGCTCTTGTAAGGATTAAGGGAAATGAGCGTGTAGACCCAGACTGGCCCTGACTATGGCTGCTGCATGTTTTATAACCAGCTTCCTCACCCTCGTCGTCATCTTCACCGTGAATGTCACCATCATCAGCAGCATGACCGTTGCCACCCCCTCCGGTGGGTCAGAAAGTGGCGAGCAGCGCAGTGCATTGGGGTTTTCCCACATGGACGGAAGGACTCGACAGGCTCCATTTCTGCTCCTTCAGAGGCAATACGAGAAAAGGACAAGTGAAAAACAAATCATTTGAGGGAAAGTTTGATTTACGCCTGCAGTGACATGCAGTCAACTTTCAAACTACATTCATTAGCTCGTGGAATCTCTCGTGCTCTCTGCTCTGAACCCCGGGAGGCTTCAGCTCACCTTGGAGATGAAATGTGAGGCGCACTCCGGATGAGAGACAGTTTGCAGGAAGCACGGACGTGGAGATGGTCGCGATTTGGCAGTTCTTCATTTTGCATGATTGGGAGCGCTAGCCCACTTACAAATGACAATCGAATGAAGAGTTTTAAACAAGCGTTTGGGAGAATGTTCATTTACTGGAGGAGGAAAAACAAGTGTTGAATCCTGCCAAATGATTGCAGCACCTCTAAAATGGTAAGGTCATTTTTCTGCTGCAGTGTCGCAGGGAGATTTTTAAGTAGATTCCTGGTGCAGTTTTAATAATGTAGAGGTTAAAGATAAGGGGAGGAAACATACTTAATGATTTAAGGGAAGCAAAAATATGGCTGTTTCAAGTGGATTTTAGTGGTAGCTTTTATTGTGCCGGTGTGAAATATAACCGTATATACTGTGACTATTTTTATAATTGTTTTATTCATAATTAATAACGACCGGCTCCACAACTCTGGGCTGACGGTCCCTGCTGCGCCTCCCCACCGAATATCTATCGTAAGAACAGCCCGTGGAGCCGTTTGCAGGACGGAAGGAACTGGGAGTGCGGGAAGCTTGGCAGGGGGCTCAAAATAAAATGCCCAGCGTCCGGTCTGCAGGGGCCGTTTCTTGGAACATCTATCCAAGCTCGCTTCTCCCATGCTGACCCCATGGGTCAAAGCCTCCGCTGGTCAGGACTGTGCTGAGTGACCCCAACCCACCAACTGCTGCAGGGTAGCAGGGGAAACGGTATCCAAGCTGGGGCGTGTCCCTGCGCCGGGGCCCCGAGACGGAACTGAGCCTGTTACGGGCATAGCAGCCCGTCGCCCGGTGGAGGGCTCCAGATACACAGTGTAACTTGGGTTCTGTGGGTATCTTGGTAACTTTCCAGCAAGTTACCTTTTACCCAAAGAGTATGTTAATGAAGGTGGCGTTCACAGTGGGAACAACCCATAGAGGGGTTTAAGCCTCCTACTTAAGATGTACGGAAGGGCCCAGGGCTCAGCCCGGAACTCAGCCGTCCTCTAGTTCTCTCGGCCTTCCCTTCAGTGCCACAGAAGCGAGGGCTGTGTTTCCTGCTCGCCCCTGCCGCCTCGGCCGCTCTGAGTCCTGGGAAAGCTGGGTTTTTATCTCCCTAATGGAAGGCGCACGAGGGAGGGAGGTGAGAATGGCTGTTTGGCTGTCCGTCACAGCGTGTGCCTCTCTGTCTTGGGTGGCTTTCTGACAGCAACCACAGTCCAAATATGCCACTGCGGGCCGGCCAAGTGGCGCGATGGTTAAGAACTGGCTTGGGATGCCAGAGGGCCCCGGTTCGGATCCCACATAGGAGGGCCAGTGACACTGCCCACCCCAGGCCTGCTTCGCGACACGCTCGCCGCCTGAGCCGGCAGCAGGAAGTTCATGATGCAGCCTCAAATCCGCCTCGCCATCAGGCCTCCGGCAGCTCCAAGCGCCCAGGAAGACCTAGCGCAGCGCAGCCATGCCCGCCCACCCGTTCCGTGGAGAGGACCCTCACCCCGCTCGCTCCCCATTCGGGGCCATGACTCCGTCCTCCCTCCCTCTCTCTCTAGCCGCCCCCCCTTCCCTGTCTAGTCCCAGAGGTCACGGCCATCACGATCGGGCTATTCCACCCTTGCATGGTTGTTCAGTGTATTTTCCATCCACGTGTGTTCACAGCACCATGTAGCATCACGTGTCACATGGCGACACTATGACACAGGTCCTGTCGTGTTGCGTGTGGGATCCTGCAGCCTTGTCTTGTTCTCGTTCAGCGTTGAGTTTTAGGGATTTCCTCAGGTCGGCACGTGTGGCTCCAGCTCATCTCAGCGACTCTGTTCTCGTTGGTGTGACTGAATCACCGTTTATCCGTCTCCCTTCTCACAGGCTGTTAGTTGTTTCCACTGGGTTGCCGTTGCCGACAGTGCCGTGGGGACGTGCATGTGTGCTCTTAGGTTTAGGAACCAGCGCTGCTCTAGATACAGGCCTACAGCTGAACCTGTGAAACGAAATGCCCCGGTGCGTCGGCATCTTGCCAGACGCTGCCACATTGTCCCCAGAGGCCGTCACACTCCCACCAGCAGTGCACGCAAGCCCCACTCCCACCCGTTCAACCAGGCTTAGCACAGCACATCTAAACGTGGCGCCATTCAGGTGGACGAGCGAGGCGGCGTCTGTGGTTCTGACTTGCACTGACTTCGTTTAGCGCCTCTGACTGCCTTGCTCTGTGTCTGAGGCTCGCCGGGCTTTCCCATCTGTGAAGAGCCATGCTTATGTTTCTATCAGTTATTAGTTCTGCCCTTCTCATGGCTCTGGGAGACCTGGCCCTGTATCCCCGACATCCCGCCTCCGTTTGTTACGTACACTGTCACTGTGTGATGCCACTGTGGCTGTCTCTGGCTTGTTTATGGGAGCTTGTATGTTACAGATGGTTCCCATTTAAATGGGATTAAATGTGCTATCATTTGTTTCCTTTGTGGTCTGTACCTCTTCGGTGCAATTCAAGAGACTTGTCTCCATTCAAAAATCATAAAACACTCGGTTATAATCACTGTACAAGTTTTGTTTGGTTTGAAATGTTTCACTTTTTCATATTTAAGTTTATAGTCAACTTTGAATTTCCTTTGGGTATGATGAAAAGTAAGGATATAATAGTGCATATTTCAGCTACGTAGTCAGGAACACTGGTACCGATGGCCCATCGCATCTCCGCTTACTTAGGGGGCAGCCCTGTGTCACCACAGTGTCCTGTGTGCCTGGGTTCTTTCTGGGCTCCCTGTTCTGTTCCAGTGGCCAATTTATTTGTCTCTAAGTCCCCATGGGTTTTTATTTTTACATAATAAATAATAATCAGGGTGTTTTGTCTTGATATCGACTATAATTATTTCAAAACAAAGTCTGATTTTTGCTTGGGCTTTTATTATGTTATGAATGTTCCTTTTTATTCCTAATTTTGCTAGGAGGTTTTTTTTAATCATATTTGGATGTTGAATTTTATTACATGATTTTGTACATCTATTGATATGACTATAAGGAAATAGAACCCTGGGAATAAAAACATCGAAAATGTGTTTCTTAATGTGTTAGTAAGTGGAATTACATGCATAGATTTCTTGATATTAAAGTAACAAATGGTAAATGAACAAGGCCTGGCTTGTAATTTAATTGTGTGGGTGTGCGGGTGTGTGTGTACATGCACATGCACGCACACACGTAATTCAGCTGGTCTTTAATTTGGGATTGCGTATTGATGACCAAGAGCCAATGGCCAGTGCTGTACATGACCTCAGCCTTTGCTTTCACCTTGTTGTGTTACGGAGCCCACAGTGGTGAGGGGCTAGTTCATCCAACCTGAAAATGTCTCTTTTCAGAGCAGTTACGATGTTCAGGTGGAATACGCTGAGGTTTCCTGGGGCCCGCTTATGCTTGTTGTTGGTTTTCCTTCACCACCAGCACCACCAGCATTCAGCTGGTTGCTGATCTGAGGCGTGTCCCTCAGGGCGGTGCCCACTGCAGTCCTGATGGGCAGGAGCATGTCTGTGCCCAGGGCCACTTCTGCTGAGAGTGTTCTCACGCATTGCAGCCAGTGTCCATCCAGCAGTGGGCCCAGCCAGCAGCTTCAAGTGAGGCAGATGTCCTTGACGCTCAAGCTTAAATTCACACAATCCCAGCCGAGCAGACAGGAAGTGCTTTTCAGACTCAGATCTTCAGGCAGGGTTTTCAAACACCTACAAAGGGGAAAAAAATCAATCGCTGGAGAAATCTATTAAAATATCCTTAGAAAACACAGCTAAAATCAAGTCAAAAGACCTAAAAGAAAAGATGGTCTCAGCAGCTCTTGTCTCAGGCCCAGATAGCCTTATGGAGATCGTAAAAGTTCTTAGTGGTTTCTTGGCCTTGACCGTGGTTAAGGGAAGCTTATCGTGGCAATAGTTTGCAAACAATGCATTAACTTCATTTAAAGTCAAATTCTAGGGTACACATAAGAGTGAAGTTAGATATTCAGAAAGAAGCTCAGAGTCTGAATAATTTGAATAAAAGTTGTGATTCTAAAGTAATAACTCCAGTTGTCTGGTGTGATTTATAAAGCAGTTCTGAGAATAACAGTAATTTGGAATAGTTGGTCAACATCTTTTAGGCTGACATTATTACTTATATGTGCATTTGGCAGGATTGAAAAACACATTTATTCCATGTCTTTGTAATTACATCCATGACTACTGGATAAGCCAACTGAGAAAGTAACCAGAGGGAATTAAAACATTTCTAAGAAAAACTAAACCTCGCTGGAATCATCCTATAGCTGTAGCCCCAACTACATAGCAGCCTGTACTTTGGTGGGATGAGGGTGTCAGTTGTCTGGGGCCCTGCAGTGGGGTGAATGTGGTCCTGAAAGATAGCTCCACCTGGTAGCCCCTGGGACCTGTGAATGTCACCTTATCTAGAAAAGGGGTGTCTGCAGATGTAATTCAGCTGAGGCTTTCAGATGAGATCATCCTGGATGTCTGGGTAGGACCAAAATCCAATGACAAATGTCCTCATGAAAGATAAAAGGGGAGAAGTCGGGGGCACAGAGGACAAGAGGAGAGGCCATGTGAAGACAGAGGTAGAGACTGGGCGATGCGGCCACAGGTCAGGGGCTCCCGCAGCCACCAGCCCTGGAGGTGGCAAGGGCAGATTCTTCCAAACCCTTCAGGAGGAGCACAGCCCTGCTGAGACCTCGAGTTGGGCCTTTCGTCTCCAGAACAGTGAGAGAATGAGATTCTGTGTTCGCAGGCACCAGGGCTGGGGTCACCTGCTGTGGCCGCCCCAGGGCTTTTTACAGGTCCCATCCTGTTCTGTTTCGTTTCCATGGGTAATGGGAAGCCAGGAAGAGCGGTGATGATTTTTGATGATAGATCAGGAGAAGGAAAACATACCAAAACACTCCAAAAACTCCAATCTACATCGCTGGGATGACTTTACCAAGGAGACTTACTAAGGACATGTAGAATTATAAGCCAAAGCAACATGAAGAAACCATGTGAGCACAGGACAAGCAAACGCAAAAAACTTTGAGGGTAACTTTGAAGCGAAGGTAATGCAAGCTCGTGAAAGGGGCCCCCACAAAGGCTGATGTAACCCCAAGGGTCTTTAATATCATGCAGCTTCTGCAACTAGGGGACCAGGCAGTGCCCTCACCCAGGGGACTGCTCTGCTTGGTCCCCTCGGCCACTCCCCGACATGGACACAGTGGAGGGGGGCTGAAGGGTCACCAGGATGAAAATGGCTGACTCCTGCTAAAGGGAGATGTTAGCAGAATGTGCCTTTCAAGGTCCACAAGCTACAGAATGTTTTAATCTCATTTGTGAGCTGCCGGAGGGAGGTTCTGAAACTGGTGATGGAGGATGGGGCTTTAGGTCAAGGTGAGCCTAACCTGTGTAAACTCTGGGCATCCTGGGGGCATCACAGGATTCTTCCCGCTGCTGGTGCTTCAGCAGAATAGAAAGCACCATAGGGAGGCTGAGAGGGGGCTGGACAACCATTTTAGAGAGGCCGGCACCCAGGAATCTGAATAAATCTTTGCTGGTGCAAAATCCTGTTCAGGTCCTACAACCCTTTTCCATTTCATGGCTAAGCCGCAAGAAACAAGTGGCCACTGAGGTTACCGCTCTAGGGCAAGGAAAGGGGGAGACGAGGAGGCACTGCCGGTCTTAACAGCCTCAGCCAGACAGTGGCCACGTCTCGGCCCTTGAGACTGTATGATTTCAGTTCCTGATCACACTCGGTATGCCGTGTTCCTAAGGTGTGCCATGTCCTCATTCCCTGCCGTCTCTTCTCTCCACCACCAGCCACTGAATTCCCAAACCCTTCAGGGTCCAGCGCAAACACCTGTTTTCATAAAATTCCCTTGATGTCACCCTCTGGCCTGCATCAAGAAGTGTAATTTTTTCCATTTTCTTGGGCCTCATGGCATGAGTCAGTGAATGAACTAGTGAAGAATAAATGGATGTCATGCTCTACTTCAACTCCAAAGTTCCGCTTGAGTTGTCAGTCCAAGTTTTAGACTCTGGAAGTTACACGTGTTGCTAAATTCTGAAGATGTGGTGGTTCCAGTGGTCTTCCTCTGAAGCAAAATGTATTGACAACTCGGTGTCACTTGAAAGCTCTTAAGAACAGTAGTCACTTGCCTGCTATTTCAGCCTCTTCTGGGCTGGGGGGACGAAGTCTTGTCTCTGGGGACGTTGGGCAGTGGCCTTTGCATGTCAGAAGGCTGATTGTCAGAAGCAGAATTGTTGGGGACCCCGCGTTTGCCCTTCAGTTATGTCCCTTCCTTCAGGATGTGCTTACGTAGGATTTCACAGCTCAGGACTTGGTGCGAGGGGCGTGTCTTTCACAGATGACATTGCCTTACAGGAAAACAGGACAAAGCACACATATGACCGCCTTTCCCAATGCGCGTGTGGATTTTTTAGGCTAACAATAAACAGAAGATGAGAGAAACACACATTTCCAAACAGAAAGCAATGCCATCGACCTCCCTGATAGTGCATTTAGATGTTGTGCCTGTCTCAGTAGAGAAGTTAGCGCCGTGTGAGCCCTGGTGTCATGGTGATGTGGTGTTTGTTTCTTTCCCTACCCTCTTCTAGTCTAAGGTAAAGGTGATGAATGGCTTGCCAAAGGAACCATACAGGAAGGAAGCTTTTCTGATCAGAGCATCCCTCGAGCTAACCACATAACCGCTCGGGCTGCACCACCGAGCAGACTGGTGGAGAGCTTTATGACTCACTTGGGCAGATCCATGAAGCCAATTACTTCCCACAGTGGCATTTCATCACTGCTTCCTTCGACCCGCCGTGGCTGGCTCATTGATTGGAGTCGGCCGAGGAAGGCGAGTGTAGCAGCCTGGGATCCAAAATTGCTGACAGGCGTATCTGGACTTGAGGATGGACGTTTTCAAGAGTGTGTGTGTGTGTGACTTCCGCAGTCTGGCTTAACTATCCTGCCATTAGCTAAGGCTTAGCAATGTGACATAAAATGGGAGAAAACCCACGGCCATATTAGACAGAATCTGTAATTCTTTGCTTCTGGGAGAACTCATCTGGCCACATCCTAACCCATCCTCCCTTTTTATTGAACAACCTGAACATTGAATCTAGACACACGTTCATGCATCATTTGCTCAGCTTGGAGGAGTCAATTAAAATTTCAAGCTGAAAAACATAACATTATTACTTACTTTTGATTTTTTGGCTTAACTACAATAGAATTGTTTGGGTACAGTTTCCTTGATGTGCTGTACAGCTTTTAACAAGAGGAACACTTTGTAACTAGCAAATGGCACATGATTCTGTGTCATGCATCAGTGGAAAATCAGGTGCAAATAAAATATTTTTTTCAAGTAATGTGTTTTTGCACAGTTTGCTCTCCTTTACGCTGTGTGGATGCATAATTAATAGAGAGATGTGTTCACTTGATCCACTCTGCAGACTGCCCACGGGTCTCTTTTCCGTCTCAGAGACCCAATGCAGTGTGACACCTACTGACATTTCCGCCGCCTGAGTGCAGAGCAGTTGATGCTGAGGAAGAAGCTTCTGTTCAGGGAAAAAATGCAGGAGGACACCGAAGGCAGTTTCCTCCAGTGAGGGATGTAGGACTTCCTTACACTCACCACCCTTCCGCTGGAAGGCAGGGGAGAACCACAGAGCGGAGGTCAGGGCTGCTGCGACTTGTGTCTAAAGGAATTGCCAGCATGGTGTACTTTCTCCATCTCTTCATTTCGAACCTGCCTGAGTACTTATATTTACAAAGTGGGTTTCTTATAGACGGCACATAGTCAGGTCTTGTTTTTCTTTAATATACTCTAAGAATCTTTTAATTAATGTAGTTAGACCATTCACATTTAGTAATATGATTGATATAGTTGGATTCATATCTGTCATATCTATATGTATTTTTAATGCCATTGTTCTTTATTTTGCCATATCCCCTCCATTTTTATTTCTTCTCTAGTTAAATTGAGAATTTTGTACAATTATATTTGATCTCCTCTCTCAGAATACCGGTTATACTTCTTTTTAATGTTTTCACTATATGTGAAGGGTTTGCAGCATGCGTGTGTAACTGCTCTCCATGACCTTAGAATAACCCTACACTACAGGCATCTTACAACACAGCGTCCCCAGCCCTCCCTTCCATCCCTTAAAGCGCTGTCACCTGCTTCACTCAGCCATGTGCTGTCATCACCCAGTGGTTTTGTTCCTGGTATTAATTTAACAATTCATACACAGCTATCAGTTACATAATTGAGAATAAAAGCATTAAATATGTTGTTTTCCTTTCTGTTTCTTTGAAGCCCTTCCTCTCTGCATGTGGATCTGACTTTGGACCTGTATCGTTTTCTTTATCTTGAAGGATGTCTTTACTGTTTCATGTGGTGGAGGTCTGACAGTGAAATCACACATTTTTTGTTTGTCTGAGAAAGTCTTTATTTCTACTTGATTTGAAGGATAATTTTGCTGGATATGGAATTCCAGGCGGGCAGGCATCTCCTGTGATATTTTTTCACCCTCTCTTTTTCCTTGCACGGTTGCTGATGAGAAGTCTGCTGTGAGGCGTATTGTTGGTTCTCTGGGCAGTGAGACCTTTTTCTCTAGCTGGTTTTGACTTTCTCTTTGCCTGTGGTTTTCTGCAGTTGGCCTGTGTAGTACACAGCTGTCCATCTCGTCATTGTCATCATGCTTGGTGTTGTCTAAGCTTTCCAGATCTCTGTTTTGGTGTCTGGCATTAATTTTGCAAAATTTCTCAGCTATGATTACTTCAGTTTTTTCTGATTGGTTCTCTTTTTCTTCTCCTTCCAGTATTCCAAATATTCACAGTTCACACCTTCTGAAATTGTCCCAGAAATTGTAGACATTCTATTCTTGTTCTTGTTCCCATGTTTTCATTCTTTTTCTCACATCCCATTTCAGTTTGAGAAGTTTGACTGTTAACATAACTTCGAGCTCGTTGACTCTGTCCTCCACTTCCCCAGCCTGCCTGGAGCCCATCAAAGGCGTTTTTCATTTCTGTTTGGGGATTTTTGAGTTCTCTGATTTCCTGTGAGTCGCCCTTGGAGTTTCTGTCCTTCTGGTCCACTGCCCATCTGTTCTTCCATGTTGTCTGCTCGTTCCATTCGAGCCCTTAACATTTTAATCATACGTATTTTAAATCCCAGTCCAATAATTCAGACATCTGTGTCGTATCTGAGTCAGGTTCGTTAACAGAGCGTGCGTCAGCAGTTTGGGACCCTGTGGTTAGCCTGACCAGCATTTCCTAAAATGAACCAAGTGAAACATCAGCCCCGTAAATGATTTTCTGGGAAAAATAAAAACATCTGGGAATGACACAAAATATCCATTTCCTTATTAGAGATCCACAATAAATATGAGCATATAGAGGACTTTTGGAAGTTGAATTAACTTTAGTAGAGAAACCAGTTCAAATTGATTCAACAAGAAGATTCCCAACATTCTTAAGTTTAAAGCCATTTTGTGGACACTGATTAATATTACCTGAATCTGATTTTCCCTGGAATATGCTTTGTAAACAATACTGCCACCTAAACTATGTTTCCCCATCTGTATACTTACTTTTCCTAGATTTTGTTATGCATAAATATGTTTTATATATTATGTTTTTATATGTTTTTTGCACATATAGATTAAAAATATTTGCCTTGTAGTCATTATGTAATTGTCCAGGAGATCTTAACATTTGTTAAGCCTCTTATTTACATATCTTAGTTATGCATTTCTAAAAACTAAGGTGGCAGGATAAAAGTACAGAGCGCCTTTACTGAGTCAGCATGTATGAGCATGTATGAAGGCTCTAGTTCCTAATGAAAGCGGAAGTCCATTCATTCTTTCATATCCAACTATCATCAAGTCTCTAAGGTGCCACATATACTTTTGAGTTCTCTGTTCTAGCACGGAACAAAACAAAACAAAACTAAGAAGCCCCTTTTCTGAGAGGCTTATATTCCCAGTGTGCCTCTGAGCCCTTCCCTGAGAGGCACACAGATGGTGTGCTCTGCTGGTCCCGTGTTTTAAGGCCTGTGAGCCGTAACAAAGATGCCATGAGAGGGCCTGGCAGCTACAGCCTTCACTGGGAACACGCTGCATTTAAGCCGGGAAACACAGGGTCCACCCCAGGCTGCGCTGACCCGCAGACCGTCACGTGTGCAACGAGGCTGCGTCCCAACATCAAACGGCGTCAAATGGGCCGCAGTGCTTTGTCCTTAAAGCATCCGTCATCCTCCCTGAAGGCACTGTGTCACCTTCACATGTCGCTGTGTCAGGAGGATCTGTGTGTGTGTGTGTGGGGGGGGGTTCCCCAACTGCTTTTTCAGGGAGCATCTTGTGAATGAGGTGTTTCATGATTCACACTTGGAGAAATGCTTTTCTGTTTCCTACGTGAATAAAAAATGCTTGCGTCCCCACATAAGACTTTTGTAAATGTGTCAGTTTTAGAAGCCCCAAATCTAAGGCAGAAGAAAGGAATCGCAGTGGGAAAAGTGTCAGGTAAGAATTCTGAATGATTTGAAGCTAACAGACGCTTTATATATTCAAAAAAAGTAAATCAAAAGGGGAAAAAATATCAGAGCCCCAAGCTGAAAACAAGCTGAAACAAATGGACCTAATTTTATATCAAAGTTGTATAACATGATAACACAGAGAAAGATTACTTGGAATAATCTCTGAAAACAGCAACTTGGCTCTAAATCCTCAGTGATTATATTCTAAGGATAAAAAGAACTACAGAGAAATTTTATAATTCACTCCGTGGTTTTATTGTTAGTAATTTTGGCATCATAATTTTGACATCATTTAATGTATCTTTTAGAATAAATAATTGTTAATATTATTAGTGCATATATATATATGTACACACACATATATAATTTTAAAAAGAAGAAAATAAACTCATGCTAAATTTGAATAGGAAATAGCAATAAAGACTCATGATTTTACACACACACACACATGCATACACACCCACACCCTCCTATCTCTCTCCACTGAGAGTTAGAAGCAGTGACACCTTGGGGCAAAGGCACACAAGCTCAGCTCCTGTTCCCTAAATACCATTTCCTCTTAGAGGGAAGTAGGGTTCAAAGACATATAGTGGTGTGTGAAAGGCAATTTCATCCTTAAATGTGGGATTATTTGAGCATCCCAAATTTTGTTATTGTAAAATATAGAATATAAAAAGCATAAGTCCATAATGTTATTAAAGTAGAAAACAAAACAGCATAAATAACCCAAACACAGAGGGTGGTAGGCGAGGAGACGCCCTGGCCAGATCCGCCTTCAGAAGAGGATTTGAAATACTCTGCCGGGAGCACATGGCTCCCCATGGGCAGTGCCCTCAGGATCTGCCTCAAGCTCAGGGACTTGCCTGGCTGGAGGTTCTGTCCCTTGGGTGGCGGGAGGGCTGGGTGAGGCAGGGTTGTCAGGGTCCCGCCATTTCAGCCCAGCTGGGGGCACCTGGACAGCCGCCCGCCTGGTGTGAAACGAGCCAATAAATTCCCGGTTTGGCTAAAGCCAGTTGGAAAGCGCTAATAAAATAGATGTAACAGTCAAAAAAAAAAAATTAGGCGTATATGTGTGGGAATCTTTAAAAAAAATATGGTAGGCAAAAAGATGTGATTTTCACTTTTAAATTTTAATTATGAAGCATTTTAAATAAGCCTGAAAGTACAGAAGATGATAGAACAGCTCGCCCAGGCGCCCACCTAGGAGCAGATATTAACACTTAGTCACGTTCACCTCAGCGCTCCTGGCTGAAGCATTCGCATGGCTTAAAATGCAAGAAAGGAAGGGCATGTGATGTCCTGTGTGTCTGTCCCTCGGGCACCGAGCTCCATTCCCCGGAAGCATCAGGGTGACCAGGTCCCCGTGCACACTCAGAAGTGCTCAGATGCAGGCCTGGGTGCACATTTTATCCCAAATGGTGGCGTTCACGAGCCCTAACGTGTCTGCTTTGTCCACATCACACGTATTGGAGATGGTTCCAGATCAGTCCAGCCTCAGCCCCCTCCACCTCACAGCGACGTCCTCTGGAAGCAGGCCTCCCGATCTCTGCCGAGTTTGTGTTCAGTAGTTTGCAGTAGGTACAAGCTCCAACGAACGACCCTGTCCACAAGCCACTTCACAGCCACGCAGGTCTCTCTCAGCTCCCTTTTCTAGGGGAGAACTCTAGGTCACAGGCTTTGTAGAACTGTGATTTTGATAGGTTTTGTCAAACGTAGAGGTCATATCAATTTCTATCCCACTGGTGACATCGGAAAAACCCTCTTCCACAACTCTTGCTCAAGTCGGGTCATCATATCCTTGGCAGTGTAATCCATGAAGAAGTGGTCATTCAAGGTCGTTTAAAGTTCATTTCAAGTTGAGGTCATCTTAGATATTTAAGAGTTACGTGTGTTTCATTTTCTGTGAACTCCCTGCATTTTGTGCCCACTTTCCTTTTGGACTCTTTTAAAGTTTCCATTGGATGTGGGTCCTCCTCCAGACCTTCCTGCACCTGGCGAGGAGCAGGGGTCCTAGTGGCCACTGCCATCCCCACCACACCGTGCTGGCAGCCCCCAGGGGGCAATCAGGTCAGGAAAACCCAGGGTGGAGAGGGTTGTGTGCACAGCTCGCTCGTGCAGGCCCGGCTACCTCCTGACCGAGCTGCCGGCTGAGCCTGTGTTCCCTTAGCCCTGCTCAGAAACTCGTCACACGGCTTTTCAGACTCACTGTGACTTGATACTGCAAGTGTTTGATAAAAGCACCAATTTGTCCTCGTCCCCACTGGATTTAGATTTGAGTTAACAGAAGTCACCACTGCAGTAGTTGGCTGCACGTCAAAGGGTTTAGATCTAATGGGTCTTTGAAGACACCGTGTAAACGTGTGGGGGGTGTTCTGAGCTGGCCTGTCGCTTCGGGACGCCATGCAGCTTTTAGGCCCGGGAATGGTGTTTGTTTTCAGTGGCTCTTAAATCAGTTCTTTCAGCTCCTCGCTTTCTTTCCTTTACCACGATGAGAACAAAAGCAGGATGATGCAGGCTGGGACACAGCATCATGGCTGGGGTCTGGGTGCAGCATCGCAGGGTGAGGGGGCAGGAGGACACAGCAGACGTCCCGAGCCGTACACAGCAGGTCATGTGACAGGCCAGTCTTCTGTGCGTTTCCCACAAGACCAGCAACGCCCTCCCAAGGCTGCTCACAGTGTCATGGGGTCAGCCCTATGGTATTTTCTGGATTTGTTTTAAATCTGCCCTTGTGCGGTGCTTGCTGTCGGACCGAAGGTCAGGTCATTGGAACACTAGGCCACTGAGGCCACGTGGGCAGGATTGCCCACCCTCTTGCTGGCTGACCATGGAATAGCCAGCACCTAACACAGCGCCTGG
Organism: Hipposideros armiger; assembly: GCF_001890085.2. Lineage (NCBI taxonomy): Eukaryota > Metazoa > Chordata > Mammalia > Chiroptera > Hipposideridae > Hipposideros > Hipposideros armiger. The sequence continues at coordinate 2,329,047 of NW_017731382.1, read as the reverse complement.
CACATACCGGCCTCAACAGATATTCACAAATGAATAAATACTCCTTTTAAAAAGAGTGGACTAAGTAAGACCAACCCTAAAAATTAGGACGGCCAGAAACATCACGCAACATATTAAAAACTCTGCAAGAGTGCAGCAGGGAGCTAACAAGATAATGAAGAATTACTGGGGAGACGCAGGGAAGATGAACTGATGTCCACAGGTGCTTCTCTGAGGTCACTGACGTAAACCACAGGTCAACAGGCCATTACAGCCTCTGCAGAGCAGCTTCTCATTATCTTGGTTGGTGAAGTACCTGGTTGATCCCAGGTTGCTGCAGCGATGACATAAATGGCCTCGTCTAGGCCCTGAGTTGGTTCAGCAAACACTTGTAAAAGCACGACACCTGGCACACTGCATAAAATAACCAGGTACATGAGATGCTGAGCCAACACAGCTAAAACCTAGCGGATGATAGGAGAAACCAGAAACGGAGTCAAGAGGGGATCCGGACATTACAGATGTTGGAGATCTATATATAAAATTATCATGTTCAAGGAAATAGAAGCCCTTGAGAATGTCTACGAAGAACCTGTAAACTATTCAAAGAAAGAACCAGTAGGAAATTATAGAGCAGAAGATACGCAAACAGTGTAGGGACTGAACACATTGGATGCAGGAGCGTCTGTGGGGTGGGAGGCAGGTCATCCATCAAGGTCAAGAGTGTCACAGGGTGACAGATTGTGGAAAGTACAGAACGGGGTTCAAGAGGCATTGAGGATGCTGAGGTCGGGACTGACACAGGTGTAACCAGAACCCCAGGAGAGCAGAGAGACAGAAATGCACAGTTATACTAAGAAAAAAGTCACAGGTCTAAGAAGCTTTGCAAACCCAAATACAGTCAACTTAAAAATTACACACTAAGGTACCTTATAGTAACTCTTCTGAAAGGCAAGGGGAATTTTATTTTTAATTCTTACATATCGCTGTGGAAAGAGACAAGTTTCCTTCAAAAGAACAATAGGGGCTGACACTGACGGCGCTCTCTCCATCGTAGAAATACAAGCCGGGAGACAGTGAGATACAGACGTGCTAAAAGGCTGGAAAAAAAAAATACACAGCTGCCAAGGTAAAACTCTATACTTAGCAAAATAATAACGTTTAGTGATTCAGAGGCAATAAATGCATCTTTAGACAAATATAAATGCAGCCATTTCATCATCACCAAGCCAGCATTTAAGGAAATTCGAAAGATGTCTTTCAAACAAAAGTAGGCTCTGAGGACTGCAGACAATGGCATACCTATTACCTAATACTTTATAAACTAAACTATAAAGTATCCCAATGTGTGGGGGTGTGCCAAACTGTAAGGAGAAGGCAGAAAGGGGCTATCATACCCCTGGGAATGGGGAGCGTGGGTCTGGGGGTGGGGGGCCTCTGGGGTGCAGACTACTCTATTCTGGGGCCTGGATGGCGGCGTCCTGGCTGCTTGTTCTGTGGCCAATTATTAAGATGCACATTGAAACTTTTTACTTTCTTCTGTATGTGCCACACTCATAGTAGAAAAGAGGCCTTAAAAATGAAGGAAATGAAAAATACAACCCAGGATTGGAGCTAAATATCCTTTAAGGCAAATATCTCCACCAAGAAAAAGTTGTTCGGGGCCGGCCGAGTGGCGCGATGGTTAAGAACTGGCTTGGGACGCCAGAGGGCCCCGGTTCAGATCCCACATATGAGGGCCAGTGACACTG